>NW_022103912.1:2497848-2499582 GCF_000313985.2 Echinops telfairi
ACCACCACCACCACCACCACCACCACCAAAGTGCCCGGCAAGGAAGGCAGGAAGTGGTCCCCTACCTGGTCTCCTCAGAAGAGAAAGCCCCATGGGTCTTAATTCCACATGGAATGGCAGGGACACAGGTATCCATCAGTCTGTCAACAAACGTGTATTTATTAGTCAGTCAGCAAGCCCCCTCCGGCCTCTGGGCTTTTGTATTTGTGGCTTCTTCTATTGAAAGGTTCTTCCTCAAGATACTCACGTCTAGGACTCACTACCTCATCCCTTTGAAGTTTGTCCAGAAATGTCACCTTATCAGAGAATCTTAACATGGCCAGGATGACTAAACCTTACTGCCATCAGGTGAATTCCAACCCAAAGCCACCAGGAGGGTGGGATAGAACTGACTTGTGGCCTCCAGGGCTGTAAATGATTTGGGGAGCAGACACCTCCTTTTTCTCCCATGGAGCAGAGGCTGACGTGCACCCCCTGGGTTCTAAAACAACCCCCTCCATTCTCTTTTCCTTTTGCATTTTTTTTCTTCTTAGCCCTTATTCCCACCAACAATAATACACGCACACACAAACATCGGTCCCATCTCCGCCTGTCCTGTAAGCTCCAGGAAGACATGGATGCTTCCATGCTCACTGGTGTGTCCCTGGCACCTGGGGCAGAGCTTGGGATTGTGAGGACCACACGAGGTAGGTAGCATGTGGAAGTGCCCAGGTAGGTAGCATGTGTAGGTAGGTAGCATGTGTAAGTGCCCAGCCCCGCACTTGTAGAAACTCAGCAAGCTGTGATGATTTCGACCACCGGTGTCCCAATGTGCTGGAGTTTTCTCCTGTGGGGGTTGGGAGAGGGTGCCCCATCCACTGCTAGGGCTCTGGGTCTGAAAAGCAAGGCGGGGCACGGGCACTCCTGCGGTCAGACACAATAACCAGGAGACTGATGTCCACTGGGCAGTTTTAAAGGTCCTTCCTGCCTGTATGACTCATTTTCCTTGCCACTCGTTACCTTGTACTTCTGACCTCCCCAGTTGTTAACTGTGCTTGTGATCTTGGAGAGCAAGCTGCACACAGCCTGCCCAGTGCCTTCTCTTCCTCACCTTCCCTGGCTGCTCACCTGCCCTGACTTCACCCAGCCTGGCTTCTTCCTCTCCCCACCCCTAATCACATTTCCGATACTCCAGAAGCTTCATTTCCTCCACACCAGACCTCATGTCCTTTGCCTCTTTTGCCTGGAGCTCCAGCCCAGCATTCCACCTCCTAACAGGTGCCCTATTGCAACACACACCTTGTTTACTGCATTCTAGTGGGGCCTGGGCCAAGGGGCTTCCCCCGCAGTGCCCTGTGCCTTTTCTCCTCCAGGTCATAGGTGTGATGTTTACCCTGTGTCTGCAGGACAGGCCAGCCCCTGGGAGTCCATTCTCTCTGAATCCGACTCCTGCTGGCTGGAGGCTAGTGGAGAGAGGGCAGCTGACTGCGTCCAAAGCCATGGATGGATGAAGCAAGGATTAGGAATTTTCCCTACATGTTTGTGTATGTTGAAACCTTCCCCCAAACTGTCATCCATGGCTAGTGGGAGAGTACATTGGCACAGCCTCTCTGGAAAACAGTTTGGCAGTTCCCAAAAACGTGGAACATACAACTGGCACATGATTCAGCGATCCTCATCCGAAGTATACAGTGAACCCTCGTCACTTCGCGCTTCGACTTCCGCGGCTTCACTCTATCGCAGTTTTTGCGTAAC
>NW_022103912.1:2501229-2544906 GCF_000313985.2 Echinops telfairi
AGAACTAGAAAGGCGAGGCTCACCACCCATTTATCCCTCTGCCTTTCAATTAGCCCCACATGTGATTATCGGCCAGGTTGGCACAATTAACTAACGCAGTTGGTGACTGGCCTGTGTCTCTTGCGGGAATGTCCTCAGATGGGGTCCTGGGCTTTTTCAGGGATGAAAGCCTTTGTGGCTTAACCCAGATGGCTCTGCTCTCTGAGCTCCTAGGAGCCTTGTCTAGATCACTCAATCCATTCCTTGACTCCCACCCAAAGCCAACATGGAGTCTTATCAGCCCTTTTGTTAAACTGTCAACTTTATACCTCCTTTTTCTTTGCCTTCTGGGCCAAACCGTCTACTCCAGTAGTTTTCAACCTTCCTAATGCCACGACCCTTTAATACAGTTCCTTATGTTGTGGTGACCCCCAGCCATAAAATTATTTTCATTGCTACTTCATCACTGTCATTTTGCTATTGTTATGAATCATTATGTAAATATCTGATATGCAAGATGTATTTTCATCGTTACAAATTGAATATCATTAAGACATATGATTAATCACAAAAACAATATGTTATTATATATTGTGAAATATTTATTTCTAATGACAAATAAATGGAATTTTGTCTTGAAGCATGGGGTAGCATGGGTAACAGTCTTCAGGCCAGGTACTCATCATATGTGGGCGTATCTGCATGTGGGCGGACCCGCCTAGAGAAGGATAGAGGAGCGCACGTGCCTCTGTTCCTAAGACCATCTGAAAGATGTTTTCCGGTGGTCTTAGGCGACCCCTTTGAAAGGGTCATTCGATCCCCAAAGGGGTTGCAACCCACAGGTTGAGAGCTGCCTTAGTGGGTGGCCTTTCTTGGGGATTAACACTGTCTTGAATTGTGCCTTCCCCAAAATGGTGTTGTAAGTCCTACCCCACAGATGTAGGGCTTAGGTTATTCAACACAGTTGGGAGGAGGGGAGGGGATACAATTCAATCCATAGCACTCACTTTCCAAAGGCTAGACCTCTGTGAAGCTGGAAGCCCTCCAGGGCCCCAGGAACCTACAGATGCAGGTGGACCTTGCACCCTTATGGGGAGAATGTCTTCCTCCTTCCTTGCAGACTTAGAAGCAGGACTATTTTGGCATACACTGAGACACTCAATCTTTTGAAGATGGCCCCCTACTAGCCAAACACACCCAGGGTGCCTGTGTAGAACAGACTGCTGTAGCTATCATTAATCAGGGCATCCGTGCTGGGTGAAAGCACCCAGGATGCAAAATTATCGGGAGTTTCCATCTCAGCTCCAACTCAACCTCTAACTCACAGTGACCTTACATAGGCCAGAATGAAACGTTGTGCAATCCTCCACCATCGCATCGCGGTGGTTGTCGAGTGCCCTGGAGTGGATTCCCAGTTATAGAGTAGAGCAGAGCTGTCCCATAGGGCTTTCCAGGGTGGACTCTTTACAGGAGCAGAGCACCAGGTGTTTTTCCATCTGAACTCCTGCTAAGTTGCAACCATTGACCACTGGCCTTGCAAGTAGCAGCCAGGTGCCTAACCATTGTGAGCCAGGCCTCCCTTAGGCACTGGGAATAGAGTTTGAGTAGTACAGAATGAAAGCAATAGTTAAACTGTTTAGGATTTTATCTAAATACCCCACCCCTGGTTTGTAAGAGTTGATGTTGTGGTGGCATGCAATTTCTTGAAATGGTTCTTCTCTGTAACTCTCTGACTGTCCATGCAAATTGAGGCACACTAGCAAAAGAAACTCCATTTTTGTAAGCTGCTAAGTAACTTGCCCATTCCTCCCTCCCATCTCCAAAAGTTGACTGCTCGTTGACCTGCTTGTTCTCCCTCCCCTTATGGGAACGTCTCTGCTGGTGGTTAATTTTAGAATGTACTCCCATGTTCCGAGGTTCTGGACACGACAATTAATTTAGACTATTCTTCAATATATCGCTAGTTCTGATTCAATATTGTTCTCTTGGGTGTTGCAATCTGAATGGTGTTGTTAATCTTGTCATGATAACAGGGGTGTGACAATTTAATTTTGTTATGGTAGCCAGGCTGTTATCATCAATTTTGGTATTGTTTCTTTTATAAGAAATGTACCTTGTAATGCATGCTGACTCTTATAGAAGTTAAAATTAATCCTTTAATTTTGTTTTCTGCTTCTGTTCATACTTGCTTGAACCCTGGACAGGGGATAAATGAGTTTTTTGGCCTTAAAGATGGACTGAAATGTGGACTTGGGACTACAATCAAAGAATCACTTTTAGGTTCTAGCAGCCCGGTTAGTGGCTGTCAGTTATTCGGCTCTGCAACAAATGGGGTATGTGAGACACAAGGAGAGAGGGTTGGTCAGTTTTAGTTGCCATGACCCTGCCTGGATTCCATCAAGGCCAGGAGGCTTGTTTTGGGCCATACTTTCAGTGCAGCTTGGACTTCCTCCTTCAGCAACATTGGCTCCTGCTCATGTGCTACCTCCTGAAATGGCAGACTGTCCACTAGTCCTTTTTGATAGCGTCTCTTTATAGTCTTTCCACCTCTTTTTTTTCCACGTTTCTTTTAAAATATATTTTAATAGTTTTATTGGCTTATAATTCACAAATCGTAAGATTCATTAGTTCAATCCTATTAAGAAGAATTGTACAATCACCACCATAACCAGTTTAAGAACCTTTTCTTCTTTCTTGTACTCATTTGTTATTAGCAAACCATGTCCCCCAAACCTCCCCAGCTATACTCCCAAGCAACCATTAAACCAGTGCTGACTTGATAGATTTATCCTGGATTTCACATACAGGGGGTGGGGAGGGAACCTAATAATAATAGCAAAGCAAAATAGAGAAAAACCTTGGTCAAAAAGAAAGTAGAAAACTAGAACACATTTAAAATGGGTGAAAAGGGAGATCAAAAGTGTTCACTTTTAACCTAACTCCATCTATAGTAATCCGCTTTCAGGGCTAGTCACATCCTGGTCTATGGTCAGAGGGGATTCACCAGAGACTTAATCCACATGTATTCCCCTTGCCCCTCACTTTTTTCTTTTTTTTTTTTGCCCCTCACATTTTTAAAAAACGGAAACAACTTTAAAATGGCTCAAAAAGAGGGTCAAACGATATTACATTTTAATCTAGCGACATCTACCATGACTGACTTTATAGTGCTCTCTGTCTGATGACAAGGTGTTCATATCCCTCCACCATCGTCAGAGGAGAGTCACTGGAGACTTAGCCCATGTGTGAACCCTGCAAATGGATTTTGGACTTCCATTGTCTGCAGACCAGGTGCTGGCAATTTATGCTTTGATATCATTCCCTCCTTCGGTTCTGGATTTTATTATTTGTAATCCTTGTATCACACACAAGCTGATGCTTCTTCTGTGTAGATGTAGTTGATGTCTCAGTTAGATGACTGCTTATTTGAAGACAAGCCTTTAAGACCTTAGATGCTACACTTTCTGGTAGTTTGGCACCATCTGGTTTCTTCACCACACTTTGCTACAGCACCCATATCTTCAGTGCTCTCTGCATGAAACTGAGCATCCAGCAGGACCATGTCATAAGAACTAACTGTTCTCAGATTGGAGCTAGAATTAAGTACAACCCGAACTTCCCATCTTCATCATTTCTTCCATTTGCCTTAGCTACTCTATCATTAAGAGCAAGTTTCAGAGTCTTTTTTGATTTCCACATTGATGGTATTATTTTGTTTTGGAGTTTTGTGTTTTATTTTGCACTGTTTCAGCAGAAATTTATTGTTTCTTATTAAAATATCCCTGTAGTTAGTTAAAACAATGAAAACATGTTTGTAAGCCCAGCTTGCATGTATCAATATGCTCATAAGGCTAAGACTCTGGGCTCATTTACTTTCTGAACATTCCAGTACACTCTGGTCAGAGCTGTCATGATTACCCAATTATGGTGACAGGTGAGAACATTTGGTTTCATCTGCATGTGTTACAAACACTCGCAGTTGCCTCTCTTTCTTTTTTGCTCATGCTTTGTTTACCCGGGTCTATTTCTTTTCCATATAAAGTTATCAATTAGTTTTCCCATCTCTTTAAAGAATAATGTGGGAATCTGACAGGGATTACTGTACATATTAGGGCCCTTTAGGTAGTATTGGCATTTTTTTAAAAAGAAAGACATTAATTTTTTTGTCTTAATCCTTACAAGTTAAGAAAATCAGCTAATAATTCACATATTTGGTCCCCAAAATACAAAGGATGAAGTACAAAAGAGCAACTATCACTTCAGTGCGTTGTGCTTGCGGTTGGGAGCTACCTTTAAACTTTTTCAAGAGCAGAAAGCCACAAAACAGCTACCAGTGATAACAATGTTGATAATACTAATACCCGAGCCAAATCACAGATATTCTGGGAAAATGTTTTCTAGATCAAGAATAGTACGTATTTTTGTCTTAAATATTCAACAACTTGAAGTCATTAAAGTTACAGTTAGAAAGGAACGGCTCCTAAAGTCAGTGTTCAGGCCAGGAAAATTCATCCCAGCAGCAAACGTAGTGATCTTGGCTCAGGCACAACGCTCATCGCAAGAACTGTCCACTGAAGCTCGGCTTAAGCCATTTGTGCTTCAGAAGGGCAAGGAAATGCTGGAACCAGTGGACTTTGAAACATGTACGTTCTTTGATTCGCTGGGATGTATGGTCATTTGTAAAGTGGTAACAATTTTAAACATCAGTGTCTTCTGTAGCTCACCTCGAAAAGCAGCAAGCAAAAGTGGGCTCGAGAGGGTGGACTTCACTGTCCAGATTGCAAAGGGTGACACCCGCACCCACCAGCCTGTGCCCACCGCAAGCAGGAACATGGAGGGCGTGGACTGAAGCCCAGAGGGATATGATGCCAATTATTCATTGCAATCTTGGAAGTGCCCTCTCCCCAGGTGGTCATCTCACTTTGGAGGTGTTCCTTTAACACCTTGTTCCCCTGGACACATTGGGGACACCACACATGCGGAGGGGGAAAACTGCAGGCAGCTATCAAGAAGAGAGCACTCACTGGGCTTGTCCAGCACGAAACTGCAACCGCACCCAACCACTTTTGTTTGCAGGGAGACTTCTCCCATGTACCACACACCCCCTGACAGCCTAAGTCTCTCGTGGGGATTCTTCCACCTCCACCTGCCCGGCTCTGTCTGCAGTTCTTGACCCGGGAGGCTGTGAGCTTGTCACCTGTGGTACCGTATTGTCAACTGTATTGACGTCCTGATGGGGAACAGATTCAAAGGCAGGCGCCCCATCTTCAGAGGAAGGAGCCACTTCAGGAGGGTCAGTCCCTGCAGGACACATGTTCGTTTTCTGCAAACTGTCTAGAGATGTTTTTCCTTCGCCACATTTGATTGTTTGTAGCCGTGTCTGGATCTTGGTTTCCTTTGCTGCGGCAGGAAAATTCTGAGTTTGATTGGGTCAGCACGTTCACACAGTTGCTGATATGCATCGAGTCTCTGGCCTTTGGGGCTCGGCTTGAATTGAGGGCACCAGACCTGCAGGATGTCTCCGTGAACCAGGTGAGCTGGGGGCAGATTTGAGGGTCACGGAGGAATCTTCTTTCCAGGCTTCAAGCTGTCATCGCTTTGCAAATTCTCTTTTGGAAGGAAGCGTTTTCTTCTTAAATTCTTTTTGGTTTAGTCACTTGAGATGCACTGTATTGCATGGTTGATGACATGCTTGGTTCGTTCGTTCGTAGAGCCCACGGTAGTTGCTCAGGTTCTGACACCGGTTCAAAGCTTAGAGTGACACACTCTTCCACGGGCTTCTCTGTGGAGCTCCACGTGAAGGGGGTTTATTAGGGGAGCTAACGGGTTCCCACCTGTCAAGCTCAGGAAACAGCAGCAATATAGTCACTGGTCTCCTCCATGAGTCATATGCTCCCTGGGCTTTGGGCTCCAAGTTCCAGGAAGCTGACCTTCCTGAGGCTGTCCCACAGTTCCATAGTCTCAGGTCCAAGGAGAAGGTCACCCAGAGCCTCAGCTCTGCTCTTCTGCATCTTGGTGCCCATCTCTGGTGTCTCCGGTCTTGGTGGTTTCCACCACATGAGACAAGATCTTGAACGGGCTCCACCAAGGTGTTCTCTCCAGTACTGGCATGTTTACAATGTCAAGTCTTCCTATCTATGTGCATGCTATATTCTTCCACTTATCCATGTCTCTGCTTCCTGTAGCAGTATTTCGTGGCTTGGCCTGTATAGATATTTTAAATATTTTATCCCTAGCACTTCATCTTATGAGTGGCTATTCCAAATGGTACTGGCTTCCTGATCTCCCTTTCAGAGGCCTGTTTGTTAGTGTAAAGGAATCCCAGAATTCAAAAATGGATATTGAACATGAATCTTGCTTTCAGTAAACAAGGTTGTGTCATACTTAGATAGTAGGTTATTAGTGAGCCTTCCTCCAATTATGATGCTGTCATTCACCTCTATATAGTTCAATTTCTTGAATTATTTGGTCAACATGCAGATTTAATTACCGTGTTTCCTTGAAAGTAAGACATCCCCTGAAAATAAGACTTACTTACAGTTTTGCCTCTTGCTGAAATATAAGGCATCCCCCGAAAATAAGACCTCCCCGAACATAAGACCTCCCCAATAATAAGGCCCCCGAAGCTACCCTTCCTGTTTTCCGAGCTATGTCCCTAGGCAAATGCGACCTTCTTGGTCTTGTCTGAGCGATAGTTCTAAGGACGTTGTACCTCTCTGCTGTTTCTTTCAACCTTTAAGCTTATGTATTGCTTGGCAGGAGCATCTTACAATCCGAGCAACTAAGCAACACCCAGGGCTACCAACAAGGAAAGAATGAACAAGGTCAAGATCACTATCCGGACTTTCAGCTTCCAGGACGGTGTGCAAATCAATGTTGCTTTTGAAAATGTCTCCCCCTAGTGGCCCTTGTGTTACAGCAGCAGGAGAGAATTAAGGCAGTTTCCTTCCGTGATCAATCCATCCTGATGGGCTGCTATTCATAAGGTCAGCATTTCGAGCCTACCAGCCACTCACTCTGCGTGAGAAAAGGGGGACTTTCTGCTTCTGTGAACCTAGACAGCTTTGGAAGCCCTCTGCAGAATCACTGTGAGTCAGACTCCCTGGACAATTGCAAGTCTGATCCGTTTTTACAAGACCTGAAGAAAGGAAGTGGGGGAGGTGCAGGGAGAGCAGGAAGCAGGGAGAAGGGATGAGGAGCAGGAGGAGGGAGCAGAAGGGAATAAAGGAGAGGACAAGGAATGGGCAGAGGAGGAGGAGGAAGGAAGAAGAGGAGAAAGGGGGAAGGGAGGAGAAAGCAGGTTCACTTCCTTGGGATTCATTTCAATGAGATTGGACAACGAGAAGGGCGTCTCTGAGAGAGCAAGAGCTAACGCCACGGCAGCTGGTGCTCTTTTGGAGACTCGCACGCTCGGGCCTGTTTCTAGCGTGAGCTTCTACCATCATCCGAGCCTGAAGTCCTGCCAGATTTGCGATACTCCCGACTGGTCCCTGACGCGCTCACACGGCCTAGGGTTTTCCTTGCCCACTTGCAAAGGTAGTGAGCATGTACAAAGCTGTGTGAATAGGACATAAACTTAAGAAAATGGGACTCATACATACCAGCACTGGACTTACGTTACAGATTGAATTGTGTCTCAAAATGTAGCATCTTAAGTGTTAGCCCTGGTCCTATGGTGGAATCTTCCTTGGAAAGGGGTTTTCTTTGCTTTGCTAATGATCCCTATCATTGTGGGGTGCGTCCTAAGCCTAATCAGTCTGAGTGATGCAAAGGGTAGACATGGAACCCAGATGCCATGTGAGGATCGTCAAGAAGCCAGGGGCTATCAAAGCAAAAACAGAGAAGGGTATTCCCACAGAGCCTTCCCCTAAAGTTAGTGCACTGAATCTGAACTTCTGGCCTCCAAAACTTTGAGAAGATAAATCTCTGTTCTTTAAAATCGCCCACGTGTGCTGTTTCTATTACAACAACACCAAGAAACAACGTGCTATTGAAATTGCTCAAATGATTATTTTCACACACGTTATATACACACTTGCCTTTCCAGATGTTATTTTTATGTCTTCTTAGTCTACACTTGTTGGTAGCATCTGCAATCATGATTCAATTTGATGCTGAAGTTGCAATACTTGGTGGCTAATTACTCATTTCGCCAAGTGATTCTTTCAGTCTATTAGCACTTTCTGTTCTGCCGGCCCTACTCACCCCTCCCCGGCTCCGCCCTTCTCCCACAGCGTCTTTGAAACCTTTCTCTCTTTGGTGGCAACAGCAGAAAACTACAGGGTCATCCTTTTTTTTCTTTCTTCCCTTGTTGCTAGGTTGTGGAAGCATGTCTTCAAATAGAGCTTAAACCTGGGCGTTTTCTGGGCCTCTGTATTGTCAGCAGGCAAAATCCTTCTGCTGACTGAGACACGTGCGACATTAGAGACCGGAAGAAGAGATGACTTTTGACTGTGTCACTGAGCAGCTTTCAACCTGATTTTTTTTAATCCTATAGAGACAAAAGTCTTGGAAGCACAACAATAGTGAAAGAGAACAGGTCTTTCGTATTTCCAAAACCTCCCGTTACTTATGTAGTTACAGCCTAGAGGGCTGTAACGTATGGTACAAAGAGGATACAGAACCCCACCAAGGATGGGACAAAGCCAACCCTCCAAAGTGTGTGACGAGTGTGTGTGTGTGTGTGTGCGTGAGGAGGAGGGTGGGTGGGTGGCAAAAGTTGGCAGGGGGACAGAGAGCAACAGGAGGTAAGTTCTGCATCTCTCCTTCCCACCAGCCCCCTCAGGGTTGAACACAGTCGAGGGAGACTGAGACAGTGGTAAAGTTGTTCAGGTTTGCTGTCAGAGGTCAAACAGCTGGAGCCCCTGTCCCTGGGGATTTCCAGGAAGTCAGCTGGATCTTGGAGAAGGCTGGGGTACCCCTCTAAAGAAAGCAGAGGCCAGGCCTGGGGCAGTGATGGGACTCGAGGTACTTCCTATCCAGAAGGTCATCTAGGTGCTGACTCCTGGCAAGGGCTTTAAAACTCAAACAACCTCGTTGCCATGGAGACAATTCTGACTCATAGTGGCCCTATAGGACAAGGTAGAACTGGCCCTGTGGGTTTCCAAAGCTGTAGGGAGCATTAAGCCGATCTTTCTCCCATCACGCTGGCCTTACATCTGCCTCTTAGTCAGAAAGGTCAGCAGACAGACCTGGAATTATGTATGCTTTTTTCTTTCTTTCTTTTTTTCTTCAATCTTTTATTTTCTTTTTGTTTGGTCTATGTTATCGTTGGCTTGCCTACTAATGTAAGATAGGCATGGGAAGCAAGCTCAAGGAGAAAGCAATGGGATCAATGGTCCCGGAGTGATTGGGGGTAGCAGGAGGTGGGGGAAAGGAGTGGTGAGCAAACAATGCCATGGACAGGGGAACAACTAGGGAATTAAAATCAACAAGGAGGATGTAGAGACCCTGGGGGTGTTGGAGCAACAGCAATCTTGGACACTTTTGACTTCGTTTCTATCCACCCCTTGGTGACCCAGACTGTGTGCTATAGACTGCTGGGACTTTAGACTCTGTTCTTTTGAGGTACACAGCATGCTTCTTAGGCCACACCATATGGATTTGATGTGGAAACTCCACTAAGCTAACTAGGCTTTACCTCAAATGTATCTATTGCAGATTTAAGGAACCAACACTCTCTAGTGGACTTAAAGCTGAAGCTCTCTAATGTGGGAGTGCGGAGTGGGGAGCCAACGCCCATCTGTAGGCAGCTGAACATCCTCTTACAGAGGAGCCGTGGGGAGTAACTTTTACCATTAGCTGCAACCACTGTACCCTGACTGGCCCATCTCCTCCCCACGGCTCCTCTGTAAGAGGATGTTCAGTTGCCTACAGATGGGCGTTGGCTCCCCACTCCGCACTCCCCCTCATTCACAATGACATGATCTTTTGTTCTTTGATGCCTTATACCTGATCCCTTCGACACCTCGTGATCACACCGGCTGGTGTGCTTCTTCCATGTGGGCTTTGTTGTTTCTCAGCTAGATGGCCACTTGTTTATCTACGAGCCATGCCTTTAAGACCCCAGACTCTATATCTTTTGATAGCCGGGCTCTATCATCTTTCTTCACCACATTTGCTTATGTACCCGCTCTGTCTCCAGCGATCATGTCAGGAAGGTGAGCATCATGTAAGGCCAGTTTAATAGAACAAAGTGTTCTTGCATTGAGGGAATTACTTGAGAGGAGGTCCAATGTCCATCTGCTACCTTAATACTAAACCTATAAATATATGCACATAGATCTATTTCCCAATTGTTAGATATAAATATATTTACATATGTACATGCCTGTATTTAGACTTCCGTAAATGCCCTTTGCCTCCTAGCTCTTTCCTCTATTTCCTTTTACTTTCCTCTTGTCCCACTATCATGCTCAGCCTTCATTTGGGTTTCAGTAATTCCTCTCGGTTACATTGCCCTTGATCAATCCCTACCAGGCCTCCTACACCAGGAGGACTTTTTCATTCTGTGAATTTTTCCTGATCTGGACTATCTTTGGAGTTTTAATCTCTTAATTTTAGAATGTGTACTTATTCCTAGGACAGTATATACCTAGGATTGGGATTGTTAAGTCATGTGATATGCACATTTTTATAGTAGATAATTATTTTTCTCATGCAGCAGTCTGGAAGTGGGATATGAAGGAAATTTTACCTCAGGGTTGGGTGCAATGTATTTAAAGAAACTGTATCGTATAAGGCTTATTATAAAATTATTAAAATCAATTAGCAAGGTCTTTCACTCATAATGTGAAGAAAGCATAGATCTCAGCTTCCAATCATGTTTCTGGAGATATATGTGGTAGTTACATAATCTGGTGTCAATTTGGGACTTGAGAGGAGTAAGAGTAAGGGGTGGAGTCTAGTCTGTCAATCAGGTTATATACAACGAGGCCTCTATGTGGGCATGGCCTTCCCCTGAGGATTCTGGGAATTCTTGTATTTCGTCCTTGGAGGTGGGAGACTCTCTCTGCTCACCCCCTGAGAGACACTCTACTGACAAGACACATGGCACTACACTGATAGACTCCGTGACCTGGGAACTGGAGAAGCTGCGTGGAGACCCCTGCCAGCACTGAGATGCTTCTACTGCCACTGGATCCACAAGACTTCTCACCCACTGGCCTGTGATCTTCCTGCATTCAGCATCATTGCATGTGTTTCATGAGTCTGAGGAGGACTCTATAGATTGGCATCAGACATATGGGCTAATATTGGACTTGTGGACTAGATCTGGACTCAACTGGGATGTTTTCTCAATATACAACTGCTCTTGTATATAAAGCTCTTTTTATACACATAGGAGTGTTTGTGAATTTGTTTCTCTAGTCTACCCAGACTAACACAATGCATATTGAGTGGCTAGGCGGAACAAAGACCATCGCTAAATGGTGGAGTTTTGTCTGAATTTACATACTATTTTACAAAAATTCGTGAAGGTGGAACGACAAGGCCAGGGCCAGGGCCATAGGGGCAAAGATCACTGCTAGGCTATCTTGCAACAATAATGGCATTAGCTGCAAATTTCCATCAGCCATAGGGGAAATGAAAGGTCACTGAAAGACATGGAGCAAGGGGAGAGGGGTAATCACTTACAGAGCCCGACTGCCTACCATTGTGATGTGAAGTTTATATACATTATCCTTTTCTGATCATCAGAGGAGCCCAGTGAGCTGTACATAACCATGTTGTTATAGTCCCACAACCACAGGAATCTACCTCAAACAAGCATAGCCCGTTGAGACCATGCCTGGTGTGTGGTGGGATGGAATTTGAAGCAGAAGCAGAGAGAGAAACCCCAAGGACCTTGGAAGAGAGCACCTTCTTGTTCTCTGTCTGAAGCGGCAGAGGCCACTGTGACCAGATGCATCAGACTTTGGCATGGGTACTCAGAGGAGCATCAATGAGACTGGGATACCTTCTCCTCATCTGGCCCAAGACTTTAACATTGTGGGACAGAGTGCTAAATGGGCTGACTTTGTGACCCATAGAGGCTAAGGCCAAGGGACCGACCGTGTGGCTGAGAGATAAGAGACTTGGCTACCACGTGACAGAGAGACTGAGCACTTGGAGAGAGACTTTCTATGTATCGAAGCTTATCATCTGAAAATGCATGGACTTTTACTTCTTTTTCAATGTGGGTGTTTTTAATTTCCATTTGTTGCCTGCTAGCTCTGGATAAGACGTCCAGCACAATATTGAATAGATGTGGTGATAAAAGGGTCTTTTTTTCTGGTTCCAGCTCCCAAGGGGAATGCATTTCAGTTTCTTCCCATTGTTGGTCAGGTTAGTCATTGACTTTATTATATTGAGGAATTTCTCTTCTATACCTTTTTTAAAAAAAATCATTTTATTGGGGGCTCGTTCAACTCCTATCACAATCCATCCATCCATTGTGTCAAGCACATTTGTTGCCATCATCATTCTCAAAACATTTGCTTTCCACTTGAGCCCTTGGTATCAGCTCCTCATTTCCCCCCTTCCTCCCCGCTCCCCCTTCCCTGACGAACCCTTGATAATTTATAAATTATTATTATTTTGTCATGTCTTACACTGTCCGACGTCTCCCTTCACCCACTTTTCTGCTGTCCGTCCCCCAGGGAGGAGGTTATATGTAGATCCTTGTAATCGGTTCCCTCTTTCCACCCCACCTTCCCTCCACCCTCCCAGTATCACCACTCTCATTTCTTGAGAAAAAAATTTGACACAGGCATGTGTGTCAAATTTTGTCAAATGCATTTTTTCCCTCATTAATTGACATGATCACACGGCTATTTTCCCTTGTTTTAGTTGTGTGATGGATTACTTGCTATTCCTCAGTTGGACAACCCTTGCATACCCAGTACCGTCAAGACTCCGACTCATAGTGACCTCAAACAGGGTTTCCAAGGCTGCAAATATTTATGGGGGCCAATAGTCTCTTATTTCTCCAAGGAGCCACTGGTGAATTTGAACTGCTGGCTCTGATGTTAGCAGTCCAGTGTTTACCTGACATGCTTATTTTGAATCTCCCTTGGTCATGATGTATTGTGGATGCGACTGGAGTTCGTTGAGCATTTTTGCACACGTTCCCAGGGAGGGTGGTCTATCATCCTTTTTTTTTAGTGACATCTGTCGGATTGAGCATCAGGGTTATGCTTGCTTCCTAAAATGAACTCAAGAGTCTGCCATCTTTTCTATACGCTGCAATGGTTTCTATACACTTAATGCCAGCTCTTCTCTGAATGTTTAGTACAATTCATCAGTGAAGCCACCTGGGCCAGGGTTCTTCATTGGGGAGTAGTTTTTAACTGATCTAGTCAACTTCTGCTGTGGTTATGGATTTGTCAGAGTTTCTACTTTTGTCCGTGTTAGTTTAGGTTAGGTGGTGTTTTCAGGTCTTTGTCCACTTATTCTAGGTTTTCTGATCTATTAGAGCAGTTCTTCATCGTATTCCATTTTTAGCCTTTTTATTTCATTGTTTCTGCTGTGATGTTACTCCTTTCATGTATTTGTGTTATCTGCATCGCCTTTGTTAGATTTGTCAGTGGTTTGTCAATCTGGTTAATCCTTTCAAAGAATTAGTTCTTGTCTCGTTGATGCTATTATTTTTTTCTCTTCTGTTTCTTTATCAATTTATTTTCATAGCTGCAAGGTTTTCCACTGTTGTTGTTTCTTTCTAACGGTTGGACATGTTGGATTAAGGTGTTGGTTTTGCTTCTTTGGTCTTTGTCAACATGTCTTTATTGATATAAATTTCCCTCTGAGCACTGCTTTCGCAGTTTCCCAAAAGTCTTGGTATGTTGTTTCATTCTCATTTAATTCAAGTAATTTTCAAATTTCATTTTTAACGTATTCTATTACCCAGTAATTTAAAAGCTGAGTATTATTCAATTGCCATGTATTTCATGTTTTCTCCTCATATTCTTATTGCTGATTTCTAATTTTATAGCTCGGTGATCAAGTAAGTTATTTTGTAAGGTCTCCCTGTCTAAATTTATTGAAACTTGTGCGGCGTAACATATGGTCTATTCTGGAAAATGTTCCATGTGCACTAGAAAAGAATATGTATTGCATTGCTTTTGGATGATAAGAACCCTGATGGCTGCTAATCACAAGGTTAGCAGTTCAAAACCACCAACCTCAGTAGAAAGACAGGGTTTTCAATTCCCATAAACAGTTTCAGAAACTCACAGGCGCTGTCCTAGCCGGTCCTATGGGGTTCTTAAAGGCCACATTTCACTGGATGGCCATGAGTGTGGCTTGGGTTTGGTTTGTTGGGATGGAGTGTTCTGTATCGGTCTAGGAATTCAAATGGGTTGATTATGTTGTTTAGCTCTTCTCTCTTTATGGAGTCTCTTTCTAGTTGTTTCAGCCTGCACTGAAAATAGTGCATTTCAAGTCTCTCATTAGTGTTATAGAATGGTTTCTTGCTTCAGTTCTGTAACACTTTGATTAGTGCATTTTGAGGCTCTTGCACTGGGCACATATCTATTTATTATGGTTAGATCCCCTTCTTCACTCAACCTTTTAATCATTATATAATGCCCTTCTTTGTCTCTAATGTTGGATTTTGCCTTAAAATCTGTTTTACAAGAAATTAGTAATGATATTCCTGCTCTTTTATGATGGCCATTAACTTGGTATATTTTTCCAAACTTTGACTTTCTATTTTTATCTAAACACCTATATTTTGTCTAAACACCTCTTATAGACAGCATATTGATGGATTCTGTTTTTGATCCACAATAATGCTCTCTCTCTCTTGACTGATGCATTGAATATATTTATATTTGGTTTATTATTGTAGTTGATGTGTTTGAACTACCAACTGTACAGTAGTGGTCCAATGCTTACTTGATAGCACCTATCAGGGCTCCAGGAATTTATGGCTGTAATTTGTCTTTGTGCTTTTTAGTGCTGCTACTGATTTACTTAATATACATACTTTTCTATGCTGAGTGAATTTTGTTTGCTTGCATTCCTGTCATTTCTCCACTGCTGTTGTTTTAGTCTTAACTCAAACTTCGTCTTCCTCTTTTGTATTCTTATGAGGTATTCATTTTCTTTGAGGTGACACTGTAATTTATACATTTCTCTCTGAGTTTAAAATAGTCTGTTATATCTTGAAATGATCTAGACTGCGCTGCCATGTGCATGTTTCTCAATTACACCAAAGCGTTCTGAGAGTGCGGTTGTATAGGCATTGGACCACCAATACAAGGTTGGTGGTTCAAACCAACAGCCACTCCAAAGGAACAAAACAAAGCTCTCTGCTTCTGTGCTAATTTAAATCAGGGGTTTAAATTTTTTTCCTGCCAAGAGAACATTTGGATATTGATAACATCATCTGATAACCATACTGGTTAAACATTTCATTAACTTACCCCTAATGTGCTTCTCTTTGGTGAGGCATGTGATATTACCCAGTATTGATGACTTTATATGCCTTATATGGCCCACTGGCCAGGCATTCCCCAACCCTAATTTAAGGTTTCAAAAACCCTATATATGGATCACTATCACCCAGGCTCAATGAAGTGGATAAGTACACGATTCTATTTAATTTGCAGTTATCGTTATTACAGGTTGATATTTCTGGTTCCTGATTTTCAGGTTTGTTTTACTTCCTATACTTCTAAAATTTGGATTGACTTCTGGGTGTTGTCATTCTGTTACTCTTGAGTTGTTGTCTACTGTTGTTAGTTTTCTGTCCAAATAACTTGCCTTAGTAGTTCTTGTAGGGTTGGTCTGGTTTTTACACATTCAGGACCAATATTGAGAGTGGAGATATCAGGAGGGGAAGGAGAAGGTGGGCAGAGAACGGGGAAACTGATCACAATGATCTACATACAACCCTCTCCCAGGGGGACGGACAACAGAAAAGTGGGTGAAAGGAGACATCAGACAGTGTAAGACATGAAAAAAAAATTATCAAGGGCTTGTGAGGGAGGGAGGGTGGGGGGAGGAGGGAAAAACTGAGGAACTGATACCAAGGGCTCAAGTAGGAAGCAAATGTTTTGAGAATAATGATGGCAACAAATGTACAAATGTGCTTGACACAATGGATGTATGTATGGATTGTGATGAGAGTTGTACGAGTCCCCAGTAAAATGATTAAAAAAACCAAAACAAAAAACTGTGGTACATACATACAATGGAGTCCTGTGCATCCCTAAAAAGCAGTGATGAACACAGGAAACACATTGCTGCATGGGAATACCTGGAGGGAAATTTTTTCTTTGTGCCCTTTGGTGTTTCTTCCTCTTCTGGAATTCTGATCAAAAGCAAGGTATTGTCCTAGAACCCACATAATGCTGAGGTTTCCTGTGGATATTTTGTTCTTCTTTTTCTCTTTCAGATTGTCCCTATAACAGCTTGATTTATCTTCTAGCTCACTACTTTGGCTTTTTATTGATTCAATTTTGCTCTTTTAATATATTACTAATTTTCAAATCTTAGTATTAATCTTCTGTAAGTTTATTTGCCTTTTTGGTATGTTTTCTAATTTTTCATTTATTTTGTGAATTTGTTCTTGCAGAACAAATTGATCTGAATTCTTTAAGATCTTTTATTTTGTTTCCCTTGAGTTCTTCTGTAGCTTTGTCAATATTTTCTAAATTTATTGAAGAAGTCTAAATATCATTTAAAAAATTCCTTATCAAGTAGTCCAAATGCCTTTAATTTCTTAGAAAGGTCTTTCGGCTCTGTTTATTGGTCAATTGCTTGGACTACTCTGTCATGTTTCTTAGTGTGAATTGAAATTGTCTGTTTTCTGGAGATATTGTGGTGCTATATTTGAATTTCTTGATGCTTTTGAGACCTTAGGCACCCCCTGTGTCTTGGTGGGCTTTGTTTGCTATTCAGATAGCGCAGTTGAGGGGTCTTTTGCCTGTTGTTTTGAACTGTCTATTGATGATAAAGTAGCACAGGGAGGTGGCCTTCTCTGAGCTGGCGTGGCTGCAGGAGGTATGCATGTAGTCGGCCTGCAGAGACACAGTTGCTGTCTTCCGTCAAGTGGGACAAGAAAAAGGAGAGAAACAGAGAATGAGAGTGAGAACAAGGGGACAAGCACATGTGTGTGAAAGTGAGAAGTAAAAACTAACAATAGAAAAATAAATAAACGAGAGCAAAAAGGAATTTAAAAATACAAGCAGAGGAAAGTCGTTAAAGTACATCAAGAGAAAAGCTTCAATAACTGAAAAAGGAGGACAAGAAAGAAAAATACAATAAATAAAACTAGGGAGGTGAGAAGAGAAAGGGAAAAGAAAACGGTAAAGACATATCTAAGACATAAGAAAAACGGAAAGGAAAAAAGAAAAGAGAAGCAAGTAAAAAGACCAAAAAACCCCCAAAAACCAAAAATAAAAAAGAGAGAGAAAAAGAAAGGTTAAAAGCTAGCGAAGGGAAAGATTAGGAAAAATAAATAACGGAAAAAATGATTGTGGGGAGAGACCCCAGTATGGGTAGGTACCTCTGCCAGCTAATGAGCTCCTATAGGTGGGAGGGGTTGGAATAGCAATCTTAGACGGAACTCCTGCTAGCCTGTATGCCACCTAGGGGTAGGGAACCTGGTTTAGAAGTTCATGCAGACTTAGATGGTGCCTAAAGCCGGAGGGCTTATCCCCAGACATGTTTTTTAGGTTCAGCGAGCAGCTGAGGGTATTCTGGCTTGTTATGGCAGGAGCTCCCATCTGTCCAGGGGTGGCCAGGGCCCTGGCATTGCATTGTTTTGATGGTGTGATGAAAGGGAGTTTAAGCATCGCCAACATCAAGGTGATCAGGAATGGCTCTGTCATCAGGTGGAACAGGTACATTTTTGGGGGGTAGGGGGTGAAGGTAGAAGCTGGCCATGCATCTGGTCACCAGAAGGGTATAGGGTATAGGAAAGAAGGGAGGATCCCACCTTTTTCATCATCTGCCACTAGAATGCCGGGTCTCTTGTCTGTTTTGAATGCTGCTTGCCTAAGTTCAAAATGACCATACCCTGTTAGGCTAGCCAACAAGTCACCTATCGGTGTCCTCTCTCAGTCCTTTTGTCTGTTCTTTTCCTGCTCTAGGATAATCATCTGTATTGGTTTCGTTTGGTATCCTGCGTGGCATGTAGAGGCTCTGCCTACTTCACCAACTAGCTGGAAGTCCACGAGTTCATTTTGCCATAAGCATCAAATCTTCCCCAGGATGTTGACAACGGCTCATTTCTTAGAAGCAGAATACTAGTCACTTTCCTAAGCATGTCTGCGCAGAGCCACACCTCGAGCTTTTTGGCTAGAGCCAACTATGTTAACTGAGGCTCAACGAAAATAAGTGACCAGCTTAAAGTCACGCAGAACGAAAGTGGCCATGTTCTGATTCGGATTCAAGTCTATCTGCGAAGCACATGTTCTTCCACTGCAACCCATTGCCTGCCCCGCCCAGGCCAGAACTGTGTGAAAGGCTGGGATAACCAGTCCCTCTGACCCTCACACTCTGCAGCCTCCGACGTCTTTTTGATAGTATCTCTGTTGGTGCTGGCAGGCTTCTCTGTGCTATTATCTTGGCAGCAACCTGTCCTCTAGCTTATGTTCCCCTCTGAACAGGGCCAGATTCCATACTCTTAAGACTCCTGACCTCTAGAAGACATTAATCGAATGGGCACTTACAAACATCCCTGCAGGTAACCGTGTCACATTTAGATCGAAACACAGGCTGCCCACTCTGACTACGGAGGGTGGCAGGAAGAAGAGTGCCCCTTTATGCCTGGCCAAACACAGAGGAATGCACAGGATTTTTTCTAATCACGCCCTTACTTCTGCTCGTGCAGAGTCCCGCGCTAACTTTGTGATTTTACCTATTGCCCTGGGAAGGCTATTTCTACAACTACAAGAAGGAGAATTTTTACAGTTCAGAATTTTGTTTATTCTGTGATGCTCATCGAAAAGTCATAAAAAGAACAAAAAATCAAATCATTGTGAATGAGGGGGAGTGCAGATTGGGGACCCAAGACCCATCTGTAGGCAACTGGGCATCCCCTTAGAGAAGGGTCGCAGGGAGGAGACGAGCCAGTCAGGGTGCAGTGTAGCAATGATAAAAATACAACTTCCCTCTAGTTCCTAAATGCTTCCCCTGCCACCCCCACCAACTCTCATGATCCCAATTCTACCTTACAAATCCAGCTAGACCAGAGAATGTACACTGGTACAGATAGGAACTGGAAACACAGGAAATCCAGGACAGATGATCCCTTCAGGACCAGTGGTGAGAATGGTGATACCGGGAGGGTGGAGGGAAGGTGGGGTAGAAAGGGGGAACCGATTACAAGGATCTACATATAACCTCCTCCCTGGGGGATGGACAACAGAAAAGTGGGTGAAGGGAGGCGTCGGACGGTGTAAGATATGACAAAATAATAATAACTTATAAATTATCAAGGGTTCAGGAGGGAGGTGGGAGCGGTGAGGGAGGCGGGGAAATGAGGCACTGATGCCAGGGGCTTAAGTGGAGAGCAAATGTTTTGTGAATGCTGATGGCAATGAATGTACAAATGTGCTTGACACAATGGATGGATGGATGGATTTTGATAAGAGTTGCACGAGCTCCCAATCAAATGATTAAACAAACAAAAAATGGTTGATGTTTACTATAAAATTCAAGGTGCAGTTGAAGTTAAGTTGTCTTTGATTTCTTTCATTGTGCATGTGTCGTTTTGCTGCTTATAATTAAAATGTGTTTTAATTTGTATAATTAACAAGATATTAATATTTTGTGTACTTTACTTAGAGTTTTGTTAATAAAGTAATTAATTTGTATATAAAAAAAGAAAAGTCATAAAGTAGGAGGAAAAAGCTTTCGGGGTGTGGTAGTTACATCATCCGGTGTCACTTTGGAACTTGAGAGGATTAAGAGTGAAGGGGTATAGTCTAGTCTGTCAATCGGGTCAAAGCCAGTGAGGCCTCTTTGTGGACATGGCCTTCTGAGCATTCTGGGAACTCTGGTATTTTCCTCCTTGGAGGTGGAAGACACCTCCTCTCTCTCTTTACTCCCTCCCTGAGAGATGCTCTACTGACAAGCCACCTGGCCCTATGCTGGAAAAGCCACATGGACCTAGCCTGATGCAACCAGGCTTCTGGGGCGGGAGAAGCCACGTAGAGGTAGAGACCTCTGCCAGCGCTGAGGTGCTTGCAATGCCCTTGGATCCACAGCGTTCTAACCCACTGGCCTGTGATCTTTCGGCATTTGGTGTCATTGCATGTGTTTCGTGACTCTGAAGAGGACTTTGTAGATTGGTATTGGACACATGGGCTAACATTGGACTTAAGCATTTGATCTGGACTGGACTGGGCTGTTTTCTCAATATTCAACTGCTCTTGTATGTAAAGCTCTTTCTTATACACATCTGAGTCTATGAATTTGCACCTCTAGTCTACTCAGATGAACACAGGGGGTTCCTGGCTGTCCCAAGGGTGAGTTTTAACCAAGGCAAGAGGAAGGTGCAAAGGAAAGGGATTCTCTACTTGCAGACCAGAGAAGGCTCCCAGACGACTCTTCTTCCTGTTCTTTTCGGGCAAGAATTAAGCTGGATTTATCCTTAAACCATGGGAGTCAGCACAGTGATTTTTTTTTTAAGACCTGCTCTCAGCTTGCCCCCTCTTCCCCAGGAGTCCTGGTGGTTAGTTGTGAAGCACTTGAGTGCTCTCTCAGGCTGGGTTCTCCGGAGAAGCAACAGCAGTGAGGAGTAATACTGGTGCCGTGAGCAAGGGTTTGGGATCACCTGTCTCAGTCAGAGAGAGATCTGATTTATTCGAGGAACTCTTAAATTTGTTTCTGCAAGCACAAAACAGAAGGAAATAGTGGGGTTTGATACTTTCAAAGTGCTTCAAAAATCCAATGAAAATCAAGCCAGTTTGAGGTGTCAATGGGATTAGGTATCAGGCAACAGAAGACCCAAAACAAACAATTATATGGATGCAAACGAGGAGTGTTGGAGTGGACACCCAAAGCCCATCTGTAGACAATTGGACATTCCCTCGCAGAAGGGTCACAAGGAAGGGATGAGTCAGTCAGGGTACATTATAGCACTAATAAAAAAAGCACACAACATTCCTTTAGTTCTTTGATGCTTCCTCCCCACCACTATCATGACCCTAGTTCTGCCTTACAAAACCGGCTAGACCAGAGCGTGTATACTGGTACAGATAAGAGTTCTCGACACCCAGAGTCCAGGAGTGACAAACCCTTCAAAAACAGTAATGGGAGTAGTGATACCAGGAGGGTAGGAGGAAGGATGGGGAGAAACAGGGAACCAATTCCAATCTTTGACATATAATACCCCTAGGGGGATGAACAACAAAAATGTGGGTGAAGGGAGACAGCGGATAGTGTGAGATATGGACATAAGAATAATTTATAACTTATCAAGGGTTCATGAGGCTGGGAAGGTGGGGGAGGGAGGGGAAAGAGAAAAGCTGATACTAAAGTCTAAAGTATACTAAAGGCTCAAGTAGAAAGAAAATGTTTTGAAAACAATGATGGCAACATATGTACAAATGTGCTTGATCCAATTGATGTATGGATTGTTATCAAAGCTGTAAGAGCCTCCAATAAAATGATTTCTATATAAACAAAAGAAAACAAAACATTCCCAGATAAATAAAAAATTCTGAAAAAAAAATCACGCCAGTTATATACCATAAGCTATGTGACAGAAATAGGTTCCACAATGATCCCAAGAAGGGAACAATTGATATGTACATTTCCCCAGTGGTTACCAGACCACTGTTCCCTGAGGCCTCTTGCTCCATTGTTTATCTAAATAGGGGATGTTTCCTTCCCTGGTGTGACCACATACTATATATAATATGGTATTTACATAACGTTCAAATCACATGCCATCCTACTTCTTGAACTTTAATCAATACATACCTGTGTATCTCACTAGTGATAGTTCGAGTTGATATCAAGTAGACATTCCGGCTGAAGGTAGAGGTGGAACCCAGTCTATCAATCAGGTTGTAGCCCAATGACACCTCCTTGGGGGTCTAGCCTTTTGTGTGAGAAGGACCCAGAGTACAGCTGGATGCTCTTGCTCCTTCACCTTCTGCTGGATTTGGATCCTGCGTCTGGTTTGTCAATCTCCTGTTGCTTGCCAATACTAGCATCTGTTAGCAGGCTGCCAGCCTCTGATTCATTTGGCCAACCTCTGATTTACTTATCTATCCATCCACCAGCCTACAGCCCTCTGGCTTCATCCTCCTCCTTCCTGTTTATCGCCTTCTGAAGCTACAAGAGTCAGGAGGAGCCTCTGTCTGGCTTACCGATGGCCTATCGATTTGAACTGAACTGGACTTACCTACCTGAACAACGGTGCGAGTCATTTCTTGACATAAATCTTTCTAGATACATACAAGAGCCACTGGTTTCACTCCTCTAGGACCCCAATCGAAGACAACATTCAAGATCACACTCAGTGCTATCGGGTTAATTCCAACTCAGAGTGACCCTCGCCAGCAAAGCACTGCTCTGTGGGTTTCTGAGACAGTAAATCTTTAGAAGAGAGCAGAAAGCCCCATCTCCTTCCCACAGAGCAATCGCTGTTTTCTATCTGTTGACCTTGTGATCAGTAGCCCCATGAGTAACCCACAAAATGCCACCAAACCAAAGCCAAACTCACCGCCGTTCCTGGCAACCCTATAGCACCAGGTAGAACTGCCCGTGTGGGTTTCCAAGATGGTAACACTTTAAGGTGGCAGAAAGGTTCATCTTTCCCCCACAGAGGGGCCGATGCCTTTGATCTGCTAACTTCCAGGATCCAGATATAGAAATATTCATTTCCAGAAAATGGTTCACCCTGTTGTGGATGTTGACAAGTTCAAAACCTCTGACTCAAGTGTCAGGCTGGATGCTTCTTTTGCTCACATTGTAGGGGCTGAGGAACGCAGTCATCAGGTGGCTAGTTCATGTCCCAGCACTGGAAGTTAGAGGATGACGACTAGAATGTAGGACTAGACACGCCATACCCCGAAGGAAAATGATTGGCTTTCAACTGATTGGTTTTGCAATTGATTGGCCGCTCACATCAAAATACAAAATGAAAGATGATAACACAATAGTATGTCATGTAAGAGCAATCAGTCTATTGTTTACCAAACTACTGAATCACAGCCTAGGTAAGTTGACACAACTTTTAGCACTAGAGCTGCTAAGTGAAAGGTTGGCAGTTTGAACTCACTAGGTCAGTGTTTCTTAACCTTCCTAATGCCACGACCCTTTAATACAGTTCCTCATGTTGTGGTTGACCTCCCCCAACCATAAAATTATTTTTGTTGCTACTCCCTAACTGTAATTTTGCTATTGTTATGAACTAGGCGACCCTTGTGAAAGGGTCGTTTGACCCCAAAGGGGTCGCGACCCACAGGTTGAGAACTGCTGCACTAGGTGTTCTATGATAGACAGATGTGGCAGTCTGCTTGGGGACCCTATGGGGCAGTTCTTCCTTGTCCTACAGGGTCACTATGAATCGAAATCAACTCCATGGGTTTTAGTTTGTTTGATTTTTGGATGGTGTCAAGGATTTTATTTTACTTGGGTCCAAAATCAACATCTGTGCTAGTCTAGGTGCTTAAAGGAACAAATCCACAGAAACTCATGTAAAAGAGAGAGTTTTATATACAGGCTAAGTGTGCATCAAGAAAACATCCCAACCCAGTGCTGCCCAAGCCCACAAGTCCAACATTAAACCATATGCCCGACACCAATCCACAAAGTCCTCCTCCATCTCACAAAACAGACACAATGATGCCAACTGCAGGAGGAAAGCTCAGTCAGTGAATGTGTAAGCATCTCAGCGCTGGCAGGGGTCTCCACATGGGTGCTCCAGCACCCAGGGCTGCATTGGGGTAGGTCCATGTGGCTTCTCCTCAGGGATGTCTTGCAGGAAGTGAGCCTTGCCAGCTAAAGCAGGGAACTGGCTAAGGCAGCTGCACCCTGGTCCGACCATTAGAAAGCAAGAGACCCGAGAACTCGAAAGGCGAGGCTCACCGAACCATTTATCTCTTGGACCTTCAATTAACCCCACATGTGTTTATCGGTCAGGTTGGTACAATAAACTAACTCATCATCATATAGCTGATTTGGGCTCAAAATGACCCTATGCATAACAGAAAAAAACATGGCGTGGTCCTGCAAACGTCATCACAAATGTTCCTATATTTGAGCCAATTGTTGCAGCCATTGTGTCAATCCATTCTCCTCTTTTTCACTTACCCTACATTGCAATTGGTAAATCTGCTGTATAAGACCTCTCTAAAGTTACCAACTATGATGTCCTTCTGCAGGGACAGGTGTCTCGGAGAAGCCAGGTGTGATCATGCAAATACACAAAGGAAGAAACATTGTAGTGCTTCTTCTTCCAGCGCTGCCCCTTCTGATGATTTCTCTTGGCTCACCCTCAACTCTAAATACCTGTAATTTAATTTTAAGTGCCTCAATCACCTGGCTGCTTACAACACCCCCTCACACGTTCCCAGCCTGGCTTGAATGACCCTCTGGGCCTTCTCTTTTCCTCCCATGCTATCTTCACCAAAGGATCTTCTGCTCAGCCACTTTCTGATGAAGAACCGGATGCTGAGAGGTGACGTCACTCACCTGCGCCTGTGTACAATTAGATGATGGCTCAGCCGAGTAGCCATTCTATGATCCCACCTCTGCTTCCTAATCCTGTCCAAATGCATCCCTGCAAGACTGGTTTCTAGACCTCTCGGGTTTAGAACCCCTTTGGTGTCAGGAGATGGCCCTTAGGCAACCATCCCACCCTTGCATGCAACCAGGCTCCACATGTGGTGGAGCACTTCCAAGGGGTGGAGCAGCACTGTAGGGCGTACGTTGGAAGTTCCAGTTCCGAAGTTTAGAAAAGACCTCCAGGCTGCTAGCTAGATGCCCTTCGAGAGGTACTGTTAGGCACTTTCCATACTTTATAACCCTTAATATTCGGTTTCCATCCAGTTTCCAGACCAGGAACTCCAAGGAGGTAAGATCTAGCACCACTGCGTCACCTGCAAGCAAGCCACGCACACCTTGACCCAGGAGCATCTCGTAGTCCTCTATAAAGAAGAATTTGTCTGCCGAGAAGCTGTTTAGGACAGCTCCCACCTCGTTTTCTTATTTTTTTTTAAACATATTTCACATATCATACAATTCAATAATCCACTCATATTGAAAATAGTAGTGTGGTCATCACCATAATTAATTTTGGGGAATTTTCTTCTTTTTTGTACTTATTGTTCTTAGCTTCCCATCTCCTCTCCTGCCTTGCCCCTAGCAAATGGTTAATCCAGGTACTCTCTACCTAGATTCTCCGATCCTGGATTTCATACGCAGAGAAACACACTAAACTAAAAATGAGAACAAGTCAACCAAACGAAAGCCCACAACAATGACAAACACTTCAGAAAAACAACAGAGAGAAACTTCAACAGGAAATATTAAAAACTGAAACAAAATACACAGTGGATAAACAGGAGATTGGATGACAAGATCTCACCCTTGAACTCCGTCTGCCGTCATCCACTCTCTGGTGCATTGCGTGCCAGTAGCAAGGCCGTTCACATAACTAGTCCTTGGTCGGAGGGAATTCGCCAGAGACTTAATCCCCGTGAAGACCCTGCAAATGGGCTTCGTGCTTTCACAGTCATCCGTAGCCCTCCGCATATCCAGGTGCTCAGAATTTAAGCTCTGATACTACTCCCTCCTCCGTATTTGAATTTTATTTTTAAAAATCATTGGAACACACACACACACACACACACACACACACACACACACACACAAAAGATCTAGCACCTAATAGATGTCAGTAGGATTCACAAATAAATCTGACCGTAAAGCCAGATCTAAGATAAGGGGTCACACAGAGATGCTGTGAGATCCTCAGCCTCTAAACTTTGTTTGTCTCCCTTCTGCCTGAGCTCTGGAGCAAACCCCTGACCCCCCTCACTACCCACCAATTCTTTTGTTCCCAAGTGACACCCTAGCTACACATGAACTCTGGTAGGAGCCATAGTCCTGAGGCTGTTGGTCATTACCCAAACATCACGACTTTCCTGAGAACTGGTACCTCCAAGCTAGGGTGAGGGCAGAGGGCATAGCATATACCTGGATGAGCCTCAGCGTCACTTGAGGGGCTTAACAAGTACAGCTAGTCTGGGTCGCCCTCCAGCTTTGGAGATGAGCCTGCATTTCCAACCATCCCCCCACAGCTATCTAGTTGCACACGTTGGCGACTTTTCTTAATTCCCAGTGGAGATGCAAAGCCAGGGTCAGCCGGTCAGCCTGGCCTGACTCCTAGTTTTGGATTTACTCACATCACGTTTAAGCCTCAACGTCTTCATTTGGACGACAACAAAAGAAACCACTGACATGCCATCCACTTCAAGAGCGACCCTTTATAGAATGTCCAAGGATGTTTATCTTTATGGAGCGCTAGCCTTCCCTTTCTTGTGTAGAGCAGCTGGTGGGTTGGCACTGCTGACCCGATGATCAAGTTGGTATACAATGTGAACACAGTCGAGAGGATCAGAGGGAAAGCTTTCTTGTAACTCTCTAAGGCACATGCTCAGTCTTCAAAATTTATGGTTAGCGAGCAGACACAGAGCCTGAACCACAGCCAAGGGTGTGTGCATCTTTGCCTCTCATCAGCTAGAAACAGGTCAGACGACTGGGCTGTAATTCTCTTGCCTGCACCCTCCCCAGCGTCACTCCAAGGATGGAGGATTTCCTCATGGACTAGTTCTTGATTCAGATACTGCTCTGGCCAAGGGTTGGCTAGAAAGCCGAGGGGGCAGAAAGAGCGTAGGCACAAGGACAATAACTGATGGAAAGGTTTATCGGGCACTGGGGTGAAGGTGAGGGGAATTGGGGAGAGCCAATTATGAATGTGGGGGGAGGGGGGAGCATTAGAATGGATAGGCAAATCTTTTAAAAAGCAATTTAGCTATGAAGTGTGTGATATGTGAATATTATATCAAGAAAACTACACACACACAAAGGAAGAAGCCAAACTTGACCTATAGTTCCTCTGGGTGAAGGAGGACGAGTTTTTCCTTAGGGGGCATTGAGTTAATGGGGGCAGAATAATTTGGAAAAGGCTATCAATAGTGGTTGTACAACATGAAGAGTAAAATCAATGGCACTGAATTATGCAGAAGTTGTTGAATCGGAGAATGTTCTGCTGTGTATATTTTTGCCACAATTAAAAAAAACTGCGTGCGTAACAATGAGTACAAGGAAGAAGAAAATGTTACAGAACTGATTGTGGTAATGATTGCACAACACTTCTTGAGATGACTAAACTATTGAATGATATATGTGGAGGAAGTGCCAATAAGTTAAAACTAAGAAAGTTGGTGGGACAAAGTTGCTGATACACACGGCGGGAACTCTCTCTGTGCCAAGCATGTCACGGTACCACAGTACCTGCTCACCTACACCCTTTGTCTGAGTGTGCTAGGCCCAACCCAGGAGTCTGATCTAGTTGGACAAGAGCAGCGCCTCCAACTCCATTTAAGGTTATGTTGACTTAGATTTGCTCCTGGAGCAAGTCGTGAGCAAAAGAGATATTCAAGTATGGGTTCAGGGCAGTGGCTGTGGCTCCCGATGGCCTTCTGTGCGTCCCCCGGTTTAGTGATGGTGGCCACCTGGATGGTGTGGAGCCAGGTGGGAGAAAAACAATACTGTGTGCCCCACTCCATCATACACTCTCAACCATATGCCAAAAATCCCAAACCACACCAGCCGTTATGGAGTCGATTTTCAACCACGGAGGTCCCTTGTGTTTCGGAGTTTAACTGTAGCCCGTGAGGGTCTTGGTGGCTGTGGTCTTTCTTTTCTTTTTTCAAAAATCATTTTATTAGGGGCTCATACAACTCTTATCACAATCCATACACACGTCAATTGTGTAAAGCGCATTTGTACATTCATTGCCCTCATCATTCTAAAAACATTTCCTCTCCACTTAAGCCCCCGGCATTAGGTCCTCATTTTTCCCCTCCCTCCCCGCTCCCCACTCCCTCATGAGCCCTTGATAATTTATAAATTGTTATTTGGTCATATCTTGCCCTGTCTGATGTCTCCCTTCACCCACTTTTCGGTTGTCTGTCCCCCAGGGAGGAGGTCACACACAGTTCCTTGTAATCGGTTCCCTCTTTCCTACCCACTCTCCCTCTACCCTCCCTGTTCTGCCACTCACACCACTGATCCTGTAGGGCTCATCCGCCCTGGATTCCTTCTGAAGTGGATCATGAGCCCATTCTTCTCTTCCGGTGGCATACACTAACATCACCGCTTCTCAGCTAGGTTGTACGTCTCGGTTTGAGTCCTCGACCTACTTTGTTGGAGCAATCGCCCTGGCTATATGTACGTTTCTGAGTCTGGCTCTCCAGGGCAGGCTAGGCCAGAACTGCAGGTCTCATTAGTCTTAAAAGCCGTGGATGCAGTCAGATAATTCAAGCAAATGCCTTTTACCAATCACTCCCCACTGGTGGCTCAGTGCAGAACCTGTTGCGGAGCATTGATTCCACTTCACAGGACAGAGTAGAACTGCCCCACAGGGTTTCCATGGCAGCGATCTTTCTGGAATGGACTGCCACATCCTTTTCCCATGGCGTCGTTGATGGGGTTCACACTGCCTAACCTTTGGTTAGGAGCTGGATGCTTACCTCCTACAACCTCAAATTCTACACTTCAACTAAACTGTAGAGTTTTTCTACTCCCCAGTTGTTGTTTTTTAAACCGTTTTATTGGCATTTCAGCCACATCTCATATAATAGTTCAATCATATCGAGAAGATTTGAACAATCTACCAAATTCAATTTGAGAACATTTTCTTCTTCCTTGGACTCATTATTTGTGTAATCTGTTTTCCATTTTAGCGAAAAGATACACAACAAAACATCCTTCACTTCAACAATTTCAAAGTACAATTCAGTGCCATTGATTAGACTCTGCATTGAACCACCATTGACAGCCCTCTCCAAATCGTTCCACCACCATTCACATACACGCACTGCCCCTAAGCAACCACTCCTCCTCCTGGCCTAGTTCCTTTATGTGACCGAGAAGAGGCAGGGTATACAGTTGCTCTGCCTGCTCTCCAGGTTTCTCCTCCTGTAGCACTTGGCTTTGCCTCCACGTCCCCTGGGGCTTACAGGGAAGTTTACATTCACTGCTGGCTTTTACCAGCCCTGTGATCTTGGGCAAGTCACCCTAACTCTCAGTTCCATCATTGTTCTGGGTGAGGGTGAACTATGTTGACGATGAGGTAGAAGACAAGATGGCCTCTCCCTCATCTCTCTCCGGCCTCCTATCTGGAAATAAAAAAACCATTCTCTCTCCTGTATTAGGGCTTTAATGGCAACACCTGCTACTTCGGTCCTTGTTGATAGTCCACTCTTCCTGTTCATATTTCAGCCTACATCTCCTAGGGGCAAGCTCAGCACCTCTTGGCAGCCTTTTTCCTTTGCTACCCTCCCCAACCCCTTTATGCCTGCAGAGCACACGCTTTCTCACTCACCTCTGTCCTCCTAAACGCCACGGCCAAGCTTCCTCGGGAAACTTGGGGTTTGCCACGTCAGACCAAACTCTGATCCTGGATAAGGCCTCTGCCCTACTCATCTGCTCTGGGACCAGGGACTAGCTGGACCTCGGACAAACTTGCTCCATCCTCCCCTCCTCGGTAGCCAGGAGTGTCCTAACAGGGGCCAAAGTCCCTGCAGACTAGAATCTCAGCCAGTCTATCTCGTCTTCTTCGGTGCAGCTGGAATAAGGAGAATGAGAGGCAATCCTTTCCGTCCTCATAAGAGGTGAACTCACTCCGGCCTGTGGACAGGTAGGACAGCCTGCCTCAGTCAGGTGAGTAGAAAACAAAACAAACCCGCAGCCATGGAGTCTGTTTTGGCTCATGGCATCCCCAGGTGCGCACAGAACGGCTCCACCGGGTTTTCATGGTTGTGACCTTTTGCAAATAAATGGTGAGGACCTGCCCCTGCTGCATCTCAAGACGGACCTCTCCTCCCAACCGTCTGGCTGGTCACACGGTGCTCAATGATTTGTGCCACGCAGGGCCTCCTCGGGGGAGCAGAGTGGAGGGTACGCTGAAGCACTGTCAGATGACATCTTTAGACACAGAAAGTACGAGGCTGAAACAAGAGAGTCAATGATTTAAGAACCCAGAGCACCAAAAATGTGGAGTAGCAAATTCACTTTTAATGGACCTACAAATACAGTTAGTAACCATTTTTTGCTCTTCATCTGGGAAAGCCTTATCTTGGACGGCTCGAGGAACTGGGTTAAGTGGTTACCGTCACTACGTAACTTCAACCGCAATATGAAAAAGAACAAGGCATCTGATGGGATCAAAGGCTTGGCTGGCATCCGCCTCCAGTCCCTTTTTACATTCCATACTTTTCCTTGAGCTCTTCTACCTTGTCTACGTAAGCCTTCATGGCATCCTCCTTGGACGTCCCTGTAAGGAAGCGACAGGGTTATTTGTCATGAAGGCAGGGCGGTGGGAAAGCAGGGCAGCCTCGGGCGACCTCTTTGAGAACCTGCAAGGATTTGACTCAGTACCACGGAGCTTGCCCGGAATAAACGTGCCGCCAAACACTGAGCTCCTTAATTCCAAGCACAGCTGGCTGAGGGGCCTGCGTGTCATGCGCAGCTGTGTGGGAGTGGCCAGCTTGGGCCCCAGGAGAAGGGTAGTGCAGACAGGCAGCAACATTTCATGAGAGCCATGCTGCCCTCGCTGGTCCCGGTGACTCACACTTGGCTGTGGCCTAGCGAGTGTTTCTGTGCGGGGCTCTCATCAGCAGTACTAGTGACAGTGCACTCCCTCAGCTCCCCGGAGAAAAGTTTTGAGAATTTTGAAACACAAAACAGCTGATTCTTCCAGGGGAACGAGGCAAATCTGTATCTTCTTGCTGCAGCACAAAGGGGACTGTTGACATGTAAAGACAGACACACCGGGACTCTGAAGTCTACGAGGAGATACCGTGGGAACCGGAGCTTGCGGTACAGTCGGGGGCAGCACAGGGGGGCCCGAGGATGGTGTGCAAGTGTCCACTCGATTCTTCCCCTTTCTGAATTCGAGGGCTCCTCACTTGTAGGAGGACAGAAGGCTTATTCAGAGACTTGCGCGGGAGAACACAAAAGCTGGCGCTCTGCTGCCAATTGCGGGTCTTGCTACCATAGGGGGCACATGATTACACAGAAGCCAGGCTCCTGTTGGCCGCAGTTTCCTAGCACACAATGGTCCTCATTCACACCACGCCGTAGCCTGTGCCAGCAGCTTGCCATGCAGTAGCACCCTTCTTCTCTCGTGTGCGCTGTGGTAGCAGGGCACCGGAGAGGATTCTGTGGTTACAGGGTCACTGCCTGGCCATGTGGGGGAGGAAACCATCTCTATGCTGAGCACGTCCAAAGCCCACGCCGACCACACTGCCTCCCGGCTTGTTGTTCAGTCGCCTGGTCCCTGACCCTGGCTCTCCGGCCGCTACCACTGCCCAGGGAGGGTGCTTTTACAGACGGCATTCACAGCAGAGGGAAACTGGGTGGCCCAGTTTGTTCCCATTCCGGGCACAACTCAATCTGGTTTCTCGCCACACACTCTGCATTGTATCGTGGAGACTCTTTCACGACAGGGTTTCACAGGCAAGGGAAATGATCAAAATCGAAGATTACCTTTCAGCTCATTCCAGGCATCCCACTTGGCCTTGCCTTTGAAGTCCAACATTCCAGGTCGTTCTTAAAATGAGGAAAGAAAGGAAATTAGACACGTTTCAAATTCTAACAGAGAACTTTATCAACTTGTCTTGAAAGACACCTTTTTTCCCCCAGCTTGGTGATGAAGGCTTGTATTTTAATTTTATAGATGGAGAAACTGAGGACCAGAAACCAGAAACATTCAGGAAGATGTTCCCAAGGCCACAGATCCAGGTCAGTAAGTGTGGAGCTGGGATTCAAGTACACCTCTCCTTGAAGACAGCTTTTTTTAAAAAAGAAAACTTTATTACAAAAAAAAAAAAAATCAAAGACATAAAAGAGAATAATGAACCTCATCTATCCGTCAAGCAGCTTCAAAGATTATGAACTCTTGAGTGGTCTTGCTGAGCTATCACCCCACCCGTTTCTCCTTGACTCTTTAAAAAATACACCAAATATGCTCTCACTTCCCCTCAAAATCTGGCTACTAAAATCTGCAGTTGATTCATTAATATCAGGATACAATCTGGCTGAGATCCATATCTGTCCCTTAACCCATCCGTCTAGAGTCGTAATCCCTATCCTGATTCTTATAAACCAGAGCTTTGCTTTGCTGTTTCTTCAGCTTAAAAGCGAGCCGGGGTGTGCGGGGCAGGTGGCTTCCCACTAGCTTCGGCGTCTCCACCCCCTTGCTGTGGCCTAGAGGGCCTCAGCCCTGTCTCACTCGGAGGGGAGCCGTTGTGGAGACCGCGATGCCTGTGTTTGACTCAATCAGTGAGGGCGTGGTTGGGGCTCCTGGCTTGGCAGCTCAGAGCAGGTCTCAAGATTTGGAAGGTGCGGGCATTGAGAGGCGAGCACTGCCTTTCAAAGGTGGGCTCTGGGGAAAGGGCACGTGACTTGCAAGTGATTCTCTCTGACTTGGAGCCCTTGAAAACCAGGCTGAGGGGAGGAGCCTGGGTGACCATGGAGTGGCTGATTCCCTGGGACCTCCTCTGGGTCTCTGCTGAGGGCAGGAGGGCAGGGCTGCTAGAATCATGGCAGGGTCTAGTTCACTGTCAGGAGGGGGAAAAGAGCTAAAATTATACCTATTCCTCTAGGGCAGTGGTTCTCAACCTTCCTAATGCTGTGACCCTTTAATACAGTTCCTCATGTTGTGGTGGCCGCCCCCACCCAACCATAAAATTATTTTCATTGCTACTTCCTAACTGTAATTTTGCTACTGTTGCGAATCAGGCGACCCCTGTGAAAGGGTCATTCGACCCCCTAAAGGGGTCGCAACCCACAGGTTGAGAACTGCTGCTCTAGAGCATGTCATGGGGTTGAGCTGGTTGGTCCTTTACAGTGGGTTTTTAAGCGAACAGAGCCAGTTGTTTCAAGTCGATTCCAAGTCATGGTGCCCTCCATGTGTGTGCCGAGCAGAGCTGTGCTCCCAGGGTCTCATGCCTGCCCCTGTGGAAGGAGACACCAGGCTATTCTTCCCAGACAGCTTCAGGCAGGCAGGCCAACCTTTCAGTTATTCATGCCACCGAGGGAGCCTCTTAAGAAACCCAGATGTACAAAGACCCGAATTAGGAGGAAAGCTGGACAGATTATAAGGCAGTCCTTGTGGTATAAGGTAAATAATTCCAAAATGTCTCCTTTTAAAACGGTCATTATTTTTAAACCAGGTATTACATTCATGGGGTTCAAAACCTAACGCTGCAAAAAATAAGATGGTAAACTTTTCTGCCCACCTGGTTGGTTTCCCCAGGTTCCTGCCTGTTCGTGTCCTTGCTCTGCTGTCGGTCTGGTTCTGATGGGTTTGTGGGACTTATAACCAAAGGCATCACTTCTTTAAATCTTAGGAGGGGCCTCCAAAATGACTGTGTAAATATGGAGCTGAAAGATACGGGAGTGTTTATCATCCCTCTGTGCTAGCATCCTACGCCGACACACCTGTTACCGTTGGGTCACATGGACGTACTTGGGAAACTACACTCATGACTTTCCTGCTGACATATTACAACGCTAGGCTGAGCACAACACCGACGTAGCAATCGAAGTGGTTTTCACGTGCCAGGATCCCCAAGTCTAAGAAGAATCCCGTCTCCTGGATCCTTTTAGGGAAGCCCTGCCAGACACACATGGAAGCAACTGTACTTGAGAGTCGTCACCAGAATCCTAGTGCAGCACTTTCCAACAACCTCGTCTGGACCCACAGGGATGCTCACATCTGCTTGTCTTTTGTGGCTACTGAGCACCGGAAGCAGAGCTGAGGGCTCAACCTTTGGCGTTTGTTTCATTTAAACTACTTTTAGTATAAATCTCAGTGGTCACATGGGGTTTGGGACGATGGTAAACGACAGTGCGGCCCTTGGAAACATACCTCCCTAATCAGGTATAGATTCCCAAATCAGTCTACTTAGGCTCCAGCAAGATTAAGTAGCCGCAGCGTGGCCAGAGGCCAGGCTTTGTGAACAATCCTGTTTGGAGGAGAAGCATCCCAGCCCCTCTGTCATCATGACCTAGTGCCGCTTTCAGAGCTACAAGCGGATGGCTCCAACCAACTAAGACTCACTCTTTAGAAGTTTAAGAGGCTACATGTCCAAAGTCACATGTCTGCTCTAGGGGCGGGCTTTCTCTGTTAGCTCTTGAGGTGAGACCTTGTCATCAATCTTCCCCTGGTTTGGGGAGGTGCCCAGCACAGGGACTCCAGGTCTAAGGATGTGCTCTGTGCCTGGTTCGTATTTCTCAGTAGCAGACGGTTCCTCTCTTTGCTTACTTCTCTCTCCTTTTAGCTCTTGAAGATAAAGGGTTGCACGCTCGCTGAAGACAAAGTGGGTGCATAGGCAAACATGGTGAAGAAAGCTGATGGTGCCCGGCTATGAAAAGATATAGCATCTGGGGTCTTAAAGGCTTGTAGTTAAACAAGCGGCCATCTAGCTGAGAAGCAACAAAGTCTACGTGGAAGAAGCACACCAGCCTGTGTGATCATGAGGTGTCCATGGGATCAGGTTATCAGGCATCAAAGACCCAGAACAAAATAATCATATCATTGTGAAAGAGGGGGAGTGCAGAGTGGAGCCCAAAGTCCATCTGTAGACAACTGGACATCCCCTTACAGAAGGGTCACAAGAGACGAGCCAGTCAGGATGTAGTATAGCATCAACGAAACACACAACACTTCTCTAGTTCTTTAATGCTTCCTCCCTGCCACTATCATGACCTGAGTTCTACCTTACAAATCCGGCTAGACCGGAGCATGTACACTGGTACCGATAAGAGCTCTTGACACATGGGACCCAGGGCAGGTAACGCCACAGGTATGGTGATGGGAGTAGTGACATCATGAGGGCAGGGGGAAGGTGAGGGGAGAAACGGAACCGATTGCAATGATCGACATATACGCGCCACACACACACACACACACACACACACACACACACACACACACACACACACACGGGATGAACAACAAATGCGGGAGAAGGGAGACAGTGACCGGTGCAAGATATGAAAATGATAATTTATGATTTGTGAAGGGTTCACAAGGGCGGGAGGGAGGGACAAACGAGGAGCTGATACCAAGGGCTCAAGTAGAAAGAAAGCATTTTGAAGATGATGATGGCAACACATGTACAAATGTGTTTGATACAATTAATGTATGGATTGTTCTAAGACAGGGGTCCTCAAACTTTTTAAACAGGGGGCCAGTTCACTGTCCCTCAGACCCGTTGGAGGGCCGGACTAGAGTTACAAAAAAAAAACTATGAACAAATTCCTATGCACATTGCACATAATCTTATTTTGAAGTAAAAAAACAAAACGGGGCAAACACACCCGGCGGGCCGATCAATAACCTCGGCGGGCCGCAGTTTGAGGACCCCTGTTCTAAGAGATGTTAAGAGGCCCCATTAAGATGACTCATTAAAAATAAATCAATAAATTTGTGAAAATAGGAAAAGAAAAAAAAAAGATAAAGTGTTTCAGGTAATAGAGTTCCCAAAGACTATTGCACACCCTCCTTTGATGCGTAGAAATCTGGGTCTTAAGAACAGGTGAGCAGCCAGCTGCGGTCCAATGATTGGGCTCTCCCTGAAGAATGAGGCTGAAGACTGAAGAAAATCAAAAGACACAAGGAAACATTTAGCCCAATGGACGAAGAAGCCGTGCCAACACCCGCTGCGTCCATGGCTCTGAGACCAGAATAAGCAATGGTGCCTGGCCACCTCTGCCAACAGTTCTGAAAAGGATCACTTTAGAAGGCCTTGCATGGAGTAAGGAATAAACATGGACGAAAACCAAAATCCATGAAAGTGCCCAGGCTCACAACCAGGGCCTTTAGTTCCTCTTCAGGTCTGGAAATAAACGAGTGTAATCAAGGATTTAAGATAAAAATAGCGGCATGTACCAAAAGACAAAGTACAGAGAGTTAAGAAAGAAGGTGGCATGGAAACAGGAAACATAGGAAGAAAACGGGATAAGTGAGGGTGCATTGAGGAGATTGCAATGGATCAGGTAAAACAAAATTTGTATGAATTGCTGAATATAAAACTAACGCTGCAAACTTTCACTTAATTCACAAATTTAAAGTTAAAAAAAAAAAAGTATTACACGCTACACCCTAGTAAAACTCGTGGACCTGATCAGGCCTGTAATAGGATGAAGGGTGTGTACATCACCTAATTCTCTTACAAATGATTGACTTATCAAAGCCAAGAATCATGACAGAATTAAATTGACACACCTTACTCATCAGTCTACCCCTCGTCAACTTGACACCTGTACAAATTTCCCAAGTCACACATAGCCCCTAAATAAAGGCAATTATAAAATCAAACCTGTACCTAACGATACAAACAACAGCTGAGTAACTGATAAAAAACACTACCTTGTTTACACTTTGTATTTTATAAGTGAAAATAAAAAACAGAAATATTTCATGCAAAGAAGAAATACTCGTAACAATTACAATCCTCATTTTTGTAACTATCAAGGTGGTCATAGCTAATATTTCGAACTACCTTCTTCTACTTCTCATTCTGTATTCTCATTGCATTCTGTAAACAGTAGTTGCGTGAGAGCTGGGTTGCTGTACTTTTCTACTTTAATAATATGGTTGTACAAAGAGGTGTTCTAAAAAAACTACTGAATTCCATACATACTCTTTCATATATACGATCAATCTGAGTTCCCCTTGGGAATCAGGATCAATCACAGCAGCCAATAAGGGCATGCCCTTGTTTGCCTGTTGATCCCGAGGTATGAGCTGCATAAAGCGGCCAGGTTCTGCCCATGGGAATGCTCTCTCTTCACTGTCCCTCAGGAAGGCCCCAGAGAGGTGCTCCAGTGCTGCTGATGCCCACTTTCAAGTGGTGCCTGCATACTGTACAGAATCATCTGTACACCAAGCACGAGGTTCCTCTTCCCCAGTCAACTGATTACAGAGAATTTCCCATAAGGCCACAGGTACAGACTGGAAGATAATATAACAGAAGTGGAGATCACGGCCATTTGGGCCACTTCCTCATGCAATTTACTCGTGCCTTCAAGTCTGATCTTGTCTCTACCGCTTCCAAATACTGTTGTGCATGCCTAACTTTATGACTCTTATGGGGCAGACAACCACCCTGGTATGATGGGCAGCTCAGGCTGCGTGGTGACTTGCTGGCTCACGGTTCGGCATTTGGTCTCTATTAAGATGTAGTAACAAGCTGCTTCTCAAAAGGCGAGGAGTTATCCGTATAGGATAGGCAGAACCTATCTAAGGGTCTATGATTCACCAACAGAGGCCAGCCAAAGGCTCCAAATATCAGCTCTCTGTCACCGACACTTTCAATGCCAATGATCAGCCAGAGCATACGGCCCAAGTGGCAGTGCAGTTTGCACGGTGGCCTGCACCTGTTGCCGAACCTTCTCTTTTTCTGGGCCCCAATCAGTGTTCTCCTCCCTTGGAGAAGATGAGTTTATGCACACAGTGTTAAACTCACCTTTGCTACAAGATCGTTCTTAACTAAGGCCTCTCTGTGGATGTCAGCACTTGATCTGGCATTGCTTGGACTACTTAGCTCTGGGCACCAGCTCCGGCTTCTAGCTGGCCAGCAGCCAACCCACCACCTCAGCCTCCACCGAGCTGCAGGGCAATGCTTGCCGTCCCCCTGAAGGGTTTGGGGGGATTCCAAGTCTGCCGTAAGTCAACTCAGATCCTGAAGGGACAGTGTTTTTGCTGTTGTCTCGGTTACACTCCAGTTTCAGGGAACAGAATGAAAACTGCCCAAGGCAGTGAAGACAGTACCATGGCCTCAAAGTCTGGATCAAGATTTTTTGATAGGCAATAAATAGGGGACATACTATTGTCAGCAAAACCATTCTGTCCTGCCCCATGACGCCAGCTGTTTCTCTGCTCCCGATCTAGGCAAGGCAGGCGGCTGCCAAGTGCTCCAATGTTTCCCCTGCTCACATAGCAGGCATACAGCACATTCATCAATGCAACTACTGAGCTGAGAGCCTGCAGTGATCTCTTCAAAACTAAGGCTTCTGTTTCTTCCCCTCTAAGTTTCTGATAGCCAGTTAAGTTCTTCCACAACCAGAATTTGAGTTCTGCTCCCTGAGCCATGGAGAAATGAAGAATAGTGCTGGGTCTGGATAGGGCTTCAGGTGGTTTAGGTACTGAGGTATCCACAGATTACAGGTTTCAGCGCCCAAGTCTACTGATCCATTTGGCAAGAGTTTGCTTTGATGAGCAACTAACCCCAGCATACCTGTGTTTATGTCGCCCACAGTAGCTTGTTTGAAACGACTGTAGATGAACAGCATTTCATCATCTGCTGGTTTGGTCTTGAGGTGCTTAACGTCTTCAGCAGCTTTGTCAAACTCGGCCTACATGGGACAGAAAGGAGAGGGATGGGGGCCTTTTAGGGGGGTCGTTGGGCGAGGAGTCCTACTAAGGGTGAGGTCAGAAAGGTGGAACTCCATTCTATCCTCCACCCACTGCACAGGGCAGAGCAAGATTTGGCACAAGGAGGGGGGAACACATCATTCACTCAATCCAATGGGGTCCTCCACCCCTTGGGGCCTTCACTAGACTGGTCATCAGTGGAGGAGGCAAGCTGGGGCTTTACCCTAAGCGGGTGTGCATTCAGCGGGAAAGTCCCTGTGGTCAACAGCAGCGCCCCCACAGGGAATGCCTATGGTCTGTGGCTGAGGGTGGCACAGGGAGTTCCAAACGGAGCGGGCAGGGCATGCATGCAGCGGTGTCAGTGGCTGGGACCCGCTGGTCCCCTCCTCCAATCCCGGGTGTCAGGTGATGACCTCTGTCCCTGTGACCGGACTGGAAAGAAATGGGAGGTACCAGAGGTCACCCCACATGGTGAGAGCAAATCTGAAGGGTCGCCAACTCACGAGCCGAGAACTAGCGCTTCCTGAAGGCAGGGCAATGAGTCGCCCCTGGGCCTGACCTCCAAGCGCACGGCCACAGCGCGCCCTCCCCAGGGGGGTCTATTTTCCCAGGCGGCGGATCCAGTCCCTGACTCCTTCGATCATGCAAGGATCAATGCCCAACTTTCTTTCCAGGACCCTTGCCTCCAAGCCCTATGGAGAACTTTCCAGCAATGGAGGGGTGGGTAACAGGGTTGGGGGCGCAAACAGGAAGTTTGCCCCGCCAGGCTCGGCGGAGAGGGAGAGGGCTGGGCACGGGTCCAGAGGATCGTGCCCGCAGACGATCCCACAGGAACCTCCCACGCCACCGCGCCCCCCCAGATTCGTGGGGCGCCCGTGGTACCTGAGACATGACGGCGGGTGGCAACGGTTCGAGAGAGCTGGCGAGGAATCGACGGGCGAGAGCCTCTTCGAGAGCCGACTGGCGGAGCAGGTTTCGGCGCTCCGGCAAAGCCCTCGCCCACTCGGCTCGGGCGAGCGTCCGGCAGCCAATCAGGAGCTCTCTCTCAGCCGGGGGCGTGGCCGGCCGAGCGGCCGGTTCCGCCCTGCTCGGGCCCACGTGGGCCGGCCTGCGCATGCGCGGGAGGAGCGGAAGCGGACGCCGGGAGCCGGTAGGGACCGCGGAAGTACTGCGCCGACTGGAAAGGCGTAGTTGGCGGGAAGCCCGGGGTCCAGTCTGAAACGGCAATGGTGGGGCGCGGGGGCCGGAGGCCAGGGGCGCCAATCGGGGTCAAGTGAAGGCGATAGAGCCCGAAGAGTAGATGATTTAAAGTTTGTCTCATTGAGTCTCGTGCCCGCTTAAGTGGGCCGGAAGTGGCACTTTTGACCAGTAAGTAACCCTTGAGGCTAGGAGTCCTGAGGGCGCCGAGACTGAGGGTTTGGGCTGCGAACCACCATGTCGGCGTTTCAGACCTACCAGTCGCTCCGCCGGAGTAAGAGATGCAGTCTTGAAACCCAGTATAGGGTTGGCCATGCGTGGGAATCGATCCTGCGATATTGGGATGAGGTTTAGGGCTTACGAGTAGGTCGCGCCCCTATGGGCGGCATGTGGGATCACTGGAGAATTTTGAACAGAGAATTATGACCGAGAGAGGAAGGCCGCCTGTCGTGCAAAGGTTTAAATTTTTTTTAAATATACAAAGGCTGATGTGCACAGGAAACGGCACAGATAGAAGAATTTGAGAGGATTTCTAACAGACTAAAAATTCAGGCTGTAATTATAAAGGAGCTGAGTGAAGGCTGGAAAATTCTCTGGCGATCACTTAAAGTCAATCATGCCTCCCAAATTCCTTGTCTGTGACCGGAGGACTAGACTACACTTCCCTCTACCCTCTGTGTTCTATAACTGACGATGATGAGGAAGAAAAGGCAGGTGAATGTTCCCTATCTAAATGTAGATCAGGCTTTAGGAAATGGTGAGGGGAGGGGAGGAGAAGTAGAAATAAAAGAATAGAGACCAAATCTGTCTTCAGGCTGTGAATAATTTAGTTGGAGAAGTGGAACAGGGAAGTTGTATTAGCATTAGAACCCGCTTAACTTCTGGAGAGGAGTGATCAGGATCAGGCTGATTCCCATCAGACATAACCTCCCTGCACCCTTCAGCCTCTTTACCAATTCGGACACCAACTGCCCCTCCCTCCTTTATTTTGGGGGTTGATCATCTGTTGAAACCCACCATAAAACAGGTAAATGGTTTATTATAGAAGCAACGGCGCCATTTGGTATTCCGATCAGGAAGCACATTGGCAGGACAGCCCTCAGTTCCTCTTGGCCCCCTCAAGTCTTATTCTGCTGTTGGACCCCTTCTGGGTCTTTCTCTGTCTTTAGTGTTCTAGCCCTTAACCCTGTGACAGTGCTTTTAGGAGACCTCTTACCCCATCTCTCTGCTGCTTCTCTTCCTTTCTACTGAACTTCCTGCTGCTTTCTGCCGGTTGGCTGCATATACACCCACATTTCTGGCCAACGTCAAGGCATATCTTTCCCTTCAGGGCTTTGAACTGAAGAATCCCCTCTTGGTAGGCCACAGATGCTTCATTTGCATAGCATATTGAACAGTCAGTGTAAGGTGTATGCCTACGGCCAGACAGCATCAAAACAAGTTCTTTACAGTTGACCTAGGAAATACAACAATTCCTGCTGGGCAGAAAACTAGAGCAAAGCGTGGCCGAGAGAAATCTCTCGAGGAAGCAAGGCAAAAGGCCACACGAAAGAGGAAGCATAGCATTGGTATTGAATATGGTGAAGCTTATTTGAAATGTAAGAAACACAGGCTCTCCCAAATGATAGCTTGGGTCTCTTTTCTCATAAATTTAGGCAAAGCCTAGGCTAGTTTTTGTTTTTTCATTTGGAACTTTTACAGCTTCCTAAGTGGGCACTCGAGGAGCCTTGGTGGCATAATGGTTACACATTGGGCTGATAACAGAAGGTCAGCAGTTCAAAACCAGCAGCCAATCTTCAGAAGAAAGACAAGGTTTCCTACTCCTGGAAAAAGTTATAGACTCAGAAACCCACAGGGGCAGTCGACTCAATGGTGGTAAATTTGGGTTATTTTGGGAATAGACACTCAGATTATTGCCTGTATGGATCTGATTTCTAGGCAAGTGTATCTCCCATCAAGTTTTAATGAGGTTCTTGTATCTACTTAGACATTTGAAAAGACATCTCCCGCCAAAACAACAGCAATAAAACTCCCTGCCATTGAATCAATCCTAACTTATGGTGACCCTAATCTTCGAAGCTTTAAATCTTTGAGGGAGCAGTATAGCATCCTTTCTCCTACAGGGCCACTGGGGTGGGGGTGGGGTTAAAACGGCACACATTGCTGTTAGCAGGTGAACATGTACCCCACAGTCCACCAGGGCTCCTTAAAAACACCCACTGATCCAGAGTTTATCAAGTAGCCTTGGTGAATTCTGGTCTGGAGCTTGGTGCCATTGACAAACCTGGTACATTCTTGTTTCCAGAAAATGGATTCAGCAGTTGTAATAATGTGATTTCTCTTTTCACTGAGTTAAGGTTATAGAAAGCAATTGTGAAAAACATAGAAATTAAAAAAAAGAACATAGACATTGTTTGAAACTAATTTGGCAGTCATCACTCCCAAGTGGCCTTGATTTTTTTTTTTGGGGGGGGGGCGGTGGTGGTGGTGGTGGTTGGTGTTTGGGATACACTTCATTTTTTTAAAAAAAACCAAACATTCTTTATATAAAGGTTTTATGCTACCGTGTGTCTACAGTAGTAAGAATTTTGGTTGTCAGAACAGACGCCATATGATTTTAGCAAAGGGAGAAGGAAGCTGACTTTTTGGCTGCAAGGCCCAGTCTAGGCTAAAATGTTAAATAGCTGTAGGCACGATCTTTGCCTTGATCTCACTTTCCTTCTCTCCACATGTAGAAATACTGCTGTAAGTCCTGCATTTCGCATCTCTACTTTAGAGAACTGCATGGCAGTCAGCCTTTAATGCAAAGAGAGTAACAAGCATGTATGTGGGATATCATTTTTTAGAAGTAAACTTTAGCTTCTATGTGGGGGTCAATAAACTACAAGCATTTGTTACTCTTTGTACTGGAAAGGATAATTACTCTTTACAGTCTTTAGAAAGTGCGTGATCGTCAGCACTTTCTGTGTTTTCATTAGCAATAATGCATATTGCTAGTATTTCTATTTTATTTAAAATAATAAATTAATATTAAATGTTAATATGAATCAGTTATTAATTCAAATAATGTAATGCCTGAGCCATCCTCCCCATTTCAGCCAGGGAGGATAAGGGGTCACTGTTACAGGTCATGCTCCGTGACCACATGCCTAGCACTTCTTACATAATCAGGACATGGTGTTGAATGAATGAGGGAACTGTTTGTCTCTCTATGAAGATCTGCGTGGAACCCCAGTGAATTTGTTAGAACTGAATAAGAGCCAAGGGGCTTGAGTTAAGTAGCTGAGCTTTGGTGCAGGGACCATGTAATCACTTGGAATCACTCATCCATTGCAAGCCACCTGGGTGAGGTGAGGAACTTGACCAGCCAACGTGAAGGCTCAGTCGCCTGCCAGTCGATTGGAAGGCCCTTGTCATTGTCTCAGATCACCCTCACACCCTTGGAATACCAGTTTTGACGACTCACAAGAGCCTCACTTGCTGGGTCTCAGCTGAAAAGACAGACAAGGCAAATAAACAGATGTGGAAGTACTTGCTGCCCAGTGGGTGTGAATAGTCAGTTAACAGTACCCTTCCAAATCTGTACTGTTAAAGATAGTCTAAACTCCAAACATATACAATAGTTACAACAGAGCTTAACTACAAGGTCAAGGGTAGAGCATTCACAAAAGACTGCTTTGTTCCGTATTATTTTTCAGTTCTTGAATGGGAGGCTGGTGTCAGGGCTGCAGAAAGGGAGCGAGGGAGGAGACTAGTTCATTTTTTTTTTCTTCTCTTTTTATTTATTTATTTTTTCTTTTTTAACATTTTATTAGGGGCTCATACAACTGTTATCCCAATCCATACACACATCAATTGTGTAAAGCGCATTTGTA
>NW_022103912.1:2545425-2580709 GCF_000313985.2 Echinops telfairi
CACTCCGCACTCCCCCCATCATTCACTATGGTAAGATTTTTTGTTCTGATGATGCCTTACACCTGATCCCTTCGACACCTCGTAGTTGCATAGGCTGGTGTGCTTCTTGTTTTAAAGGGAAGGCGGCACATGAATAACCCTGAGATAAGAGTGAGGAGAGGTGGGCAGTCTAAGGGGTTGTTTTCTGAAAACTGAGAGAAGTAAGAGCTGTGAATAAGAGTACGGTGATAAGGTTACCCACTCACTGCCACCCAGTCAACTTTGACTCTCAGTGACCCAACAGGACAGAGCATGAGTTTCTGAGAGTAAATATTTATGGGAACAGGAAGCAGCATTTATCTCCCTTGGAGCTGCTGATGGATGCACACTCCTGACCTTGTAGTCATCAGCCCCGAGTTAACTCAACCTGGCTCCTTAGAGTAGGGAGTGAAGAGCTGGCAGGAAGAGACCATTTCCTCTCTGGGCCTGGTTTCTTTTCCTTTGCTTTTCCCTCTTCCTTTCTCTCTCTCTGTCTTATTACCTGTTCTGAATGCACAACTGAAGTGAGAGGAGCCCTAGCAACTTGGTGGTCTTAGCCAGCTTTGCCTGCCATCCAGGTTTCTGTTGGTCTTTGCCTTTGTGTGTGTGTGTGTAGGTAGGGGGGCGTTTCATCGATCATTGTAATCAATTCCCCTTTTTCTCTCCCTTCTCCCCTAGCCTCCCCCATTCCCTCTTGGTAATGCTACTCCCATTTCTGTGTTCCTGAGGGGTTTATCTGCCCTGGATTCTGTTTGTCGAGAGTCTACATGCTCTGGTCTAGCCCGATTTGTAAGGTAGATCTAGGTGAGGAAGCCACAAAGAACCAGAGGAATTTTGTGTGTTTTGTCGGTGCTGTACGGCCCCTTGGCTGACTCATCCCTTCCTTGTGACCCTTCTGTGAGAGGATGGCCAATTGTCCACCGATGGGTTTTAGACTCTACGGATGGGTTTCACGCTAAGTGAAATTGACTGAAGTTGTCAAAGATTTCATTTTATTTGGATCCATAATCCATAAAAGACTTTTCTCTGCTTATCAGATGTTGCTTATTGGCTCAGTTTGAGGATTTTTGTTTTCTGTAAGTTGTGGTGTAATCCATACGGATAGGATAGTCTTCGATTTTCATCAGTAAGTTCTTCAAGTTTTCTTGACTTTTCAGCAAGCAAAGTTGTGTCATTTGCATATTTTCAGATTGTTAATGAGTCCTCCTCCAATTCTAATGCCCTGTACCTCATATAGTTACAGCTTCTCAGATTATATGCTCAGCACATGGTTTGAATAAGTATGGTGAAAGGATCCAACTCAGGTGCACATCTTCCCTGATTTTAAACCCTGCAGTATCCCCCAGTTCTGTTCTAATGACTGCATATAGGTCTGCAGCTTCCGCCTGAGTATGACGACGCATTCTGGAATTCCCAGCATTTTCGATGTTATCCATCATTTGTTATGAGCCACATAGTCAAATGCCTTGACAAAGTCAATAAAGCACAGTCTTTTTTTTGAAATGTCTTGGTGTTCTGTGTTTTCAGCCAATATCCAGCTCATGTTAGCAGTGGTATCGCTTATTCTACATCCTCCTCTGCCTCAGACAGCTAGCTCCCTGTTGATATTCCTGCTGCAACCATTTTAAAACTGACTTCAGCAAAATTTTGTTTGCAGGTGATGCTAATGCTATTATTGTTGGATAATGTCTGCATTCTGTTGGCTCACCATTCACTGCAGTGGGCATGACTCAGGTTCTCTTCCTGTGTGTTGGCTGATAGCTGTTTTCAAGAGTTCTTAGCACAGACCAGTGAGCATCTCTCGGGCCGCATCCATTTGTTGAAAATTTTCATTTGGTTCTTCAGCAACTGCTGGAGGCTTGTTTTTGGCCAGGGTCTTCAGATCATCTTCAACTTCCTTCTACAGTACCATTCTTGGTCGGATGCTCCCGCCTGAAATAATGGAATGCCAACCAAGTCTGTTGAGTATAGTGATTCAGTATTATTTCTTACCACTGCATGTGAATATACACTTATCTCTAAATTAAAAAAATTAAATTAATGATGTCCTCCAAAGAACATGTAAGGTTAAAAATAATTGTGTGTGTGTGTGTATGAAGACTTTCTTGGATTTTGATAGAAATGGAGCTAAACCAGCCTATTTCAGTAGAATTAACATCTCTACTACTCTGAGTCTTGTAATTTGTGAATATATTGTCTCTACACTTCTTTAAATCTCTTGATTTCTTTCATCAGCATTTTCTAGTTTTCAGCAAAGAAGTCCTGTGTTTTGTTAGATACACTTTTGCTTTTTTTTTTTAGTGACTGTAAATGTTATTGTGATTTAATTCTGTGTCCATGTGTTCATTGAGAGTGGGCTTCAAAACATGGGTGAAGGGAGACAGCAGACGGTGTAAGATAGGAAAATAAGAGTAACTTATAACTTATCAAGGGCTCACAATGGTAGGAGGGTGAGGGAGGAAGGGAAAAAAGGAGCTGATACCAAGGGCTCAAGTAAAAAAATGCTTTGAAAATGATGATGGCCAAATATGCACAAATGTGATTGATACAATCGATGTATGGATTGTTATAAGAGCTGTAAAAGCCCCCAATAAAATGATTAAAAGAAACCACGGCACTAATGGAGCTCTGTGAACATTTTGAAGCCCCCTTGTAGATAGGAATACCATTGATTTTTGTAGAACTAGGTTATTCATTCTAAGAGGTTTTGTGGGTACATTCCTTAGAATTTTCTATTTAGACAATCTTCTGCGTAACCTTTTGCTTCCTTTTGGCTTTTTTTTTTTTTTAATTACACTAGCTAGAACTTCAGCACTAGCTTGAATGGTGACAGCCGCTCTCTTTGCCTTGATCCTGATCTTATGGGGAAAGCATTTAGTTTCCATCATTAAGGTAATGTTAGATGGAGGTTTTTGTAAATGCTCTTATCACCTTGAGGAAGTTCCTCTTTAGTTCTACTTTTCTGAGCGTTTTAAAAAAGATCATAAATGGATGTTGAAATTTGTCAAATGTGTTTTCCAGTTGATGTTATCAGTGACTACCTCTTATCATCCTGTAACTTCCTCCCATACCAGACCAGACAGAATCCTCGTTGATGTTTTTATATAGTTTAATCATAGAATGATGTGTGGTAAATATAGGTATGAATTGCTGAAAGTAATATTTCTGAGATTATATGCATATGAAAAACAATTGTTTTATAAAATATTTATATTTGAATTACACCATCGTTCTTTTCCCTTTTTTTAATTAAATACTTTTATTGCGGGCTCTTCTATCTTCTATCACGATCCATACATTCATCCATTGTGTCAAGCACATTTGTACATATGCTGCCATCATCATTTTCAAAGCATTTTCTTTCTACTTGATCCCTTGATATCAGCTCCTCATTTTTTTCCTTCCCTCCGGCATCCTCATTCCCTCATGAACCCTTGATAAATTACGCATTATTGTTTTCCTATCTTACATCGTCCACTGCCTGCCTTCACCCACTCCTGTTGTTTGCCCCCCGGGAGGGGGTATGTCAATTCTTGTTATGAACCCCCTCTCTCCCCCACCATCATCATTTTCAACACTATTATTAGTTTGATTTTTCTCCCACCTTTTCCTTTCATTACTCCTTCATTATCAAAAAGCTAAAGATATAGGCATATAAATACTCCATACCACAAACTGTAGTTAGAACACCAGAAAAAAAACAGTGACTATTAAAAGAAAATCAGCAGTAACAAAAACTGCTTGGAGCACATGCAGACAAAACTACGTGGTCTGAAGGCCACGATAATTGAATATGATGACAGTTCTGACCTGAGAGCACTAGACGGTTCAAACAGTAAATTATCAGAACATCAAAACATGCAGTGGTAAGTGTATAACAAATTGATTGTATGAAGTGTTGTTCTTGTTAAATACTGTTGAATTGGTCCCAACTCACAGCGACCTCGTGTCCAACAGATTCCACTCATAGGCCTTGCTCCTGGGCCACCTTCACAGTTTTTCTTATGTCTGAGCCTATTGTTGCAGCCACGGTGTCAATCCGTTTTGTTCTGGGTCTTCTTTATACTGCCCCCACTTTACCAAGCACGATGCCCTTTTCCAGTGGCTGATCTTTGCGGATAGCATGCCAGACTTCCACATGGATGATTCAAATGACAACGGCTAGTCTTGCTCACAAACCTTGCTCGCACTTCACCTCGGTTGGAGGGCTCCTCTCACCCCTGTGTATCTGGTTTTCATAGGGACTTGATGCTCTGTCTGCGTGTTCCCTTCTTCTCCTCAGGATCCACCCATCGAATCCTCGACTGAAACATTCAGCAACGGTAGTCCCGGCAAAGGAGATGGCACCTTGAAGGCAAATGCAACCAGGACAGCCTGTTTCCTCTTCCAGTTTCTGGGTCTCCTTCTGCTGCCCGTCTGGGAGAATAGAGGCTGGCTGCTGCATCTTGGTTGGCTGCTCACAAGCTTTTACTCATCCGCCTGGAGGTAGACTAGAATTCATTCAAATTTTGCGTTTAGTAAACAGTGTCCCGTAGGGCACCTACCTGTCAATACCATTACTGAATTTTTTTAAAATGTGTATTTTCAGCTTTACTACAAAACACCTACTGCCATTGATTGATTCTGACTCATCAGGCCCTTCCATAGGATTTCCAAAAACAAACGGAAAAAACCCCACTGCCAATAAGTTGATTCTGACTTCTGGGGACCCTGTAGGACAAGATAGAACTGTGCCTGTGGGGGCTGGACTGTCACTGCTTATGAGAAGAGAAGGCCCCCTCTTCCCTCTGAGGAGCAGCTGGTGGTTTTGAACTGCTGACCTCGCAGGTAGCAGCCCAACATGTGACCATTATGCCAGGGGGGCGCTGCACGTCTTTCTGGGAGCAGAAAGCCTCATCTTTCTCCTGAGGAGCAGTTGGTGGGTTTGAACTGCCAACTGGCAATTAGCATCTAACACTTAGAAGACAGCACCACTCAGGCTCCTTTTGGCTTTACCAGATAACATCAAAGCGTCTCCAAAGCACTACCCATTTTCATGCCTGCTCTGCCTCTTTCTACTTTCCAGCACTTTCTAGTGTCAGAGTTTTTACTTTGTCAGTTTGATGAGTGAGTTATCTCCTTGTTATTTAGATTTCCCTAGTAGTTACTAGTCAGAGGATGGGCAGTAGTAAGTTAGTGATAGAATTTTCACGTTTCCTACCGGAAACCCTGTTGAGTTCCTAGCCAATGTACCACCCATGCAGCCACCAGTCATCTGTCAGTAGAGACCTGTGTGTTACTGTAATACTGAACAGGTTTCAGCAGGGTTTCCAAACCAAGATAGACTAGGAAGAAAGGACTGGTAATCTGCTTCTGAAAAATCAGCCTTGAAAAGTCTATGGACAGAACAACCTGATCTTGAATCAGGTGCTGAGTGGACATCACTAATAACAAAAACAATTACTAATGCAGTTTAAACATTTATTATTACTACAAGTATTTTTCCTAATTTGCATTGTGTATTGTGACTGAAAGTTGTAGCTAGTTTGCAGTAGCTACTGCTGGACATAAGTACACCTTATTTGAATCTTTAAAAGTATTGGCAATTTTGCAGGTTTTTCTGAGGAAAAACTTTGGGGTGATTTTCAGAGAGTATATTATTAGGAAGAAGAGTATATTTTTAGAGCAGCGGTTTTCAACCTGTGGGTCGCGACCCCTTTGGGGGTTGAATGACCCTTTCACAGGGGTCGCCTGATTCATAACAGGAGCAAAATTACAGTTATGAAGTAGCAATGAAAATAATTTTATGGTTGGGGGTCATCACAACATGAGGAACTGTATTAAAGGGTCGTGGCCTTAGGGCGGTTGAGAACCGCTGTTTTAGAGCATCTTAGGAAGTGGTTATGCATTGGGCTGCTAACAGCAAGGTCCATAGTTTGAAATCAGCAGCCCCAACTTGGTAGAAAGATGGGACTTTATACTCCTGTAAAGAGTTACAGTCTCAGAAACTCACAGAGGCAGTTTTACCATGTCCTGTAGGGTCACAGTGAGTCGGCATCAAGTCCATGGCTGTGAGTTTGAGGGATCTTGGACATTTAGAAAGAGCGTGGACTTCCGGTAAATCCTGGCTTCATTATTTACAGCTTTGTGACCACGGGCAATTGGTGCAGTTTCTCTGAGTCTGTTTCCTCATTTAAAATTAGTAGCTCCTGACAAATACCATGGCCCACAGCCACCCCAATTTAATAGCATTGTTACAGTGGTGTTCCTGGGAGCCTCGGTGGGCATTTAGGACCAGAGAAGAGGGAGTGCTGGCTGTCCCAGAGAAGGTGACTTCATTTCTGTTAGTGAGTGAACTAATGAGAGGCAACCTGCCCCTGGGAAACACGTAACATTGCTTGTGTGGGCCCTTAATGGGAGAATCCACCCTGTAGAATGTCATTCATTTTTTAATGAATTTGCTTTCTGCCCTTGACAGCCCATGCCTTGTGCTATAGACTACCTGGACTTTAGATTTTAGCCCTTCAAGCTAAAATTCTAGCATTCTTCATCGGCCACATCAGGATGATCTGACTTGGACACCCCTCTAAATTTGAACCTGACTTTGCCTTAAACGTGCCTGTTCCAGATTAAAGGGACTGAAGCAGGGGTCCTCAAACTTTTTAAACGGGGCCAGTTCACTGTCCCTCAGACCCGTTGGAGGGCCGGACTGTAGTTTAAAAAAAACTATGAACAAATTCCTGTGCACACTGCACATATCTTATTTTGAAGTAAAAAAACAAACAGGGCAAAAACACCCGGCGGGCTGGATAAACGTCCTCGGCGGGCCACAAGTGGCCCGCAGGCTGTAGTTTGAGGCCCCCTGGATTGAAGTATTCTTTGGATTTACAGGTGAATCAGCTTATGGCGAGAAACATGACTGTTATCCCAGGTTTGTGGACTTGGAAAACATTGGACTTGGGTTCAGATCTCCTGCTTTCAAGGATGTCCAATCATCGACAATTTAAGACAAACATTTGCAATTTTCATATTTTCTTTGCTCTTTGAGTATAAATTCTTTGCTCTTTGAGTATAAATTCTTCAGGGATAATTTTGCTTAGTGAATTAGTATTAGCAAATGAGCTTTCCTTTATATATATGTTTTTTTCTTTTCTCACTAGCATTTTGAATTGTCTATTTACTAGATTAATGATACTATTAGAAATACCAGTGTCCCCTGCAGGTTACCTATATAGAAGCTGATAATGCTGCCTTTCAACCCGACCGGGAATGCATGTGTGCGTGCATGCGTGCGTGCGTATAAAGTTTAGATACATGAGGGCTGGGTGGCACAGTGACTAAAGTTTAGAAGTATGAATGGACTTTGAGCTTGCACGTATTCATAACCTCTAGTTTAAGACAGTTCTTACAATGTGCCCTGTTCCACACTTGCTCTCGTTAAGTGATCACTGACAGGATACAGTGCAGTGAAGAAAGCAGGTGGTGCCTGGCGATCTGGAGGACTAGTGTCCAGGGGTCTTCAAGGCTTGTCTGCAGACAGGCAGCCATACAGAGGAGGTGACAGCTAAGTCTGCATGGAAAACGCACGTTAGCTCATGTGAGCCAAGAATTGTTAGTAATAAAATTCAAGGACAGAAAGGGGAATTGTATTAGATCTTTAAACTCTGAGTGTCCAGCTTGCAGAAGGCTATGAATGATAGTCAGTGCCCAGACTCTACTTGCAGAGACCCCAGGGGGTTAAGTCACTGACCACAGATGTGAATCGTTCATTCCTTAGCAGAGTGCATAGGAAGATGAATTACTGAAGCTATAGTTAGCTTAAGACTTAATATTTTACCCCTTATTTTCCCTTTTGACCCATTTTTAACTTGTTTTATTATTTTCTGCTTTCTTTTGGTTTGAAGTTTATGTTTTATCTTCTTGTTGCTCATAGGTATTTTTTGGGGGAGGTCTCATTTTCTTCATATGAAATCTAGGATAAGTCAACAAATTATATAAATCCTTATGGTTATGCTGGGGAGGCTGTGGGAAATGGGAAACTAATAATGGTTATAAGAATGAAAGGAATGATTTAAATTGATTGTGTTGATGATTGCACAATTCTATATTAAACAACTTTATTTAATATTTTTATATTAAACAACTTTAATATGTTTAAACCATTGAATTGTATCCTATGTGAAATATAGTCAATAAAAGCATTTAAAACATTAGTACCTCATGATTTGAGAAAGAATTAAATTAGCTAGCTTTTAAAAACACCTGGGACATAGGACTGGTATATACTTTAAGATGAAATATACCAGTATATTCAAATCAAGTAATAATGTGAAAGATGGCCTAAAACCATGCTATATAATTGACACCTGTGATCGCTAGCATTTTATGCGATTAAAATGAGATCTTTAGTTGATTCTAATATAAAAGTAATTTCATTTTAGGATCAATTGAGCATAGACAATCCAAAGCAACTATCTAGATAAGGTCTGTGACTTATATGAAGAGCCCTGGTGGTATAGTAGTCATTCAGTGGCTATGCAAAGTTATCAGTTCGAAACCACCAAACGCTCCTCAGGAGAAACATGGGGCTTTCTGCTCCTGTGCAGAGTTAGAGTCTTGGAAACTCAGAGAGGGAGGCAGTTCTACCCTGTCCTATAAGGTTGCTATGGATCCATATCCGTGTTTGGCAGCCTGCCTTCTCCCCCTAGCCATAAACACTCCTAGAGACGTATATGCCTCTGCTGCTTTGTTTTATCTCCTGTGCCTGTCAGTCTTTGTTCGTCACAGCATCAATGCCAGAATGATCCGGGATCACAGTGGATAGGTGGAAGTCACCTGGGGGCTTTGGGGTCCGCAATAGTCCACCCTGGGTTTCAGGACTCTGTCTATCAAGTTAGAATGTCGAAGAGCTGGGACTGGGGGCCCTAAAGTTGAGGAGGGGAGCATCGGCTAGTTGTTTGAATATAATTTTGAGTTAATTTTACTTAAACTATACTTACATCTCTTGCCACAGGAATTTCTTCACATGGCTTCCGAAGAAGTGACGATTACAGTTCGCCTCGTTCGTTCATTTGAGCACAGAAATTTCAAGCCTATAGTGTATCATAAAGTTAATTTGGACCAAACTGTTAGGGAATTTATAGTATTTCTAAAGCAAGGTATGAAACCTTTATTATTTTTTTAAAAAGTATTTTGGAAAAATGTATTTAAAAATTATTCTTTTAAAAAATATAGTCAAATGTAATTGTTGATTTATGTCTTGATGTCCCTGGGTTGTGCCAGTAGTTTGCTGTCAGCCAGTAACTGAAAGGTTGGCAGTTCGAATCCACACGGCATCTCCATGGAAAATAGGCCTGGTAATTTGCTTCCATAAAGATAACAGCCAAGTGAACCCTATGGAGTTTACTTAAGTAGAATCACCATGAGTCAGAATCAGCTTGATGGCAACTGGTTTTGTCTTTATTTATTTTAAACTACTCGGTATCCTCTTGTTCTGTTTGAACTTGGACTCTGTATAGGTTCCGCATGAGCACACTGAAGTGTTCTGGTATTTCCATCTTTTGAGATGTTACCCCTTGTTTGTGCCCATTGTCTTGATATGGTGACGGCTTCATAAGTTTAACCATATGTGCATATATATGCAGTGTGTATGTTAGAAAGCTGTGAACAAAAAATCCCTCACAGTCACTGTAGTTTGTAGATCTTTTTCATAAGGAAAAGGGTTTCTCTTTTTCTATCATCAGGCATCTTTATATATTATGTCCCCTAAATGTGTATCCCTCCAAAGGTGTTTATAGTCCGATCTGTCATTTAACTGGCTTTAGCTGGAACCCTTCCCAGTGCGGCAGGATGGAACTCAGGTGGGCTGCATTCACATGCTCACTCCCTGGGTAAATAGTGTGAGACCTTGGGCTGGCTAATTGCATTCTTAGGACCTCAGATTTCTTAACAACCAATTAGAAGGAGTAAAGTCTACTCATTCATTCTTGACTAAAAGATTAGTCCCACTCATGCCAGCCACTATTGTTGGTACTAGCAAGGCTATGAGGAGCTACTGCCCATACCCTATGACAGGGGTCCTCAAACTCATTAAACAGGGCCAGTTCACTGTCCCTTAAACCTGTTGGAGGGCCGGAGTATAGTTTTTAAAAAAAAACTGTGAACAAATTCCTATGCACACTGCACATATCTTATTTTGAAGTAAAACAACAAACAGGACAAAAACACCTGGCGGGCCGGATAAATGTCCTCGGCGGTTGAGGACACCTGCCCTATGGGATCTGAGAGAGGGCTTCAAAAAGTTCATGGGAAATGCAATGGAAAGAGAAAGAGGGCGAGAGGAAGGCTCAAGGTGCTCTCCTTGAGGTCATTGTTGACTCACTCATGTGCTTTGCTTTCTTCCATTGTAGGCCTCTCTCAGTGAAACTAGCTTCGTGGTCGCTGTCTTCTTTCCTCAGGTTGTTTTGTTGCTGCTGCTGCTGTTATTCAACATTTTGTCGTATTTTTGAATGGCAGGTTCCCAACGACTTATACACATTTTGTTCCATGCCATTGGCTGCAGTTCCCTCAGGGCAACAGCATTCTCTCCATGGCGCCCTAGAGGCCCCATTTCCCTTCCTCCTTTGCTGCCCCTTCCTGCCTGCTGAGCTTTGTGTTTGGACATGCTGCCCTTTTGATTTCCTGTGGTTGGTTGGTTGAGGAACGTGTTCACGGTGAGTGCTGTTCACTTGATAGGTGGCCCTGATGGGTGTTGCTCACCTTGCAGGCCTGTGGAGTTGACCTGAGAGCAGTGACCTTTTTGCGTGTGTTATTTGGCTGAAAGACTGTCTCTGGGTGAGGGCTTCTTTCCACCAGCAGCTTGTTTGAGTGTCTGATGAAAGACATGCCAATGACAATCAGTTGTATGGTGGCACAATGCTTTAGCGCTGGGCTGCTAACCAAGAGGTCAGCCTTTCAAACGCCCTAGTCCTTTCTGTGGGGCAAAGACCTGGCTGTCTGCTCCTATACAGATTTCTGCCTAGGAAGCACTGTGAGGCACTTAGACTCAGGTCCACAGAGTTGCTGTGAGTTGAGATTGAATTCAATCAGGTTGCTGTGAGTTGAGATTGAATTCAATCAATGCACTCCATACAACAATCATTTTCTTTTCTAAACATTTAATTGTAATTTATGTGGCTCATGATTCATAGGTGAATAAGAAGCCAATCAGATAACATAAAGCGCATAGGTTTGATTAACCTACTTCAAAGGGGAAAACTTTCAAGACCTGGAAAAACCAAGCAGGCCCATCGTGGCTCAGCTCGCATAGGCTTCCGTGTTTTCAAAGAGTTAATGGGAAAATTCCATTTTCTCTCTCTTTTTTCCTTCCTTAATCCCCCCCACAACAGTTTTAATGGTGTATAATTCACATAGTATATAATTCAGTAATTCAATTACAGGAAGAAGAGTTGTAAAGTCATCACCACAATCAATTGTAGAACATTTCTTCAGTCTTGTACTCATCATTATTAGCTACCCTTTTCCTCCTAACCTCCCCTGCCATATCTTCAAGGGACCATTAACTCAGATACTATCTCTATCGAGTCACCCAGTTTAGATTTCATAAACAGAAAAACAACAACAACAAAACTAACAAGAATAACAAAGTAAAACATAAAAACCTCACTTGGAAAGAAAGCAGAAAATATTAAAAACTAGAAAAAATATAAATGGATCATAAGGAAGATCAAATGATAGGATGCTAATTTTTCATCTAACTGCATCTGTAACAATCCACTTTCCAATGAATTGTGCATATTGGCGAGGCTGTTTACATGCTTGGTTCATGGTCACAGGGGAGTCCCCTGGGGCCTAATCCAAGTGTATTTCCCCATCACTTTTTAAAAAAAATTGAAACAGCTTTATTTTTTATTTTGGGGGGTTTGTTATGATGCTTATTATTCAAAGCAGAGCAGCCAGATCCAGGTTGTGGTTTTTCTTTCTTCTTCTTTAAAAAAAATCATTTTATTGGGGGCTTGCACAGCTCTTACCACAATCCACACATCCATCCATTGTGTCAGGCACGTTTGTTCATATGTTGCCATCATTTTAGAAACATTTTATATCTATTTGAGCCCTTGGTATCAGCTCCTCAGTTTTTCCCCTCCCTCATGAACCCTTGATAATTTATAAATTATTAGCATTTTTTCATGTCTTACACTGACTGATATCTAACTGAAACAGCTTTAAACGGGGTCTAGACAAGGCAGATCAATCCAATCTATTATCTCTTAATCCCATTTGTTAAAACTATTTGAAGCCCATATTATGTACAAAATAAATTAATCTCATGTGAATATATTTCCAATGTATATGAATGTTATTGTATCAAATAAAGCTTCAATTTATTCAGTAGTATTACTGAGTTTTTAGCTAATATAGTAGGTAATGATAACTCAACATCTTTTTTTTTTAATCATTTTATTGGGGGCTCGTACAATTCTTATTACAATCCATACATACATCCATTGTGTCAAGCACATTTGTACATTTGTTGCCATCATCATTCACAAAACATTTACTTTCTACTTGAGCCCTTAATATCAGCTCCTCATTTTTATCCCCCCCCCACTCCCTTGTGAACCCTTGATAATTTATAAATTATTATTATTTTGTCATATCCTACACTGTCCGATATCTCCCTTCACCCACTTTTCTGTTTTCCATCCCCCAGGGAGGAGGTTATATGTAGATTCTTGTAATCGGTTCCCCCTTTCTACCCCACATTCCCTCCACCCTCCAGGCATTGCCACTCACAGCACTGGTCCTGAAGGAGTCATCTGTCCTGGATTCCCTGTGTTTCCAGTTGCTATCTGTACCAGTGTACATCATCTGGTCTAGCCATATTTGTAAGGTAGAATTGGGATCATGATAGTGGGGGGAGGAAGCACTTAAGAACTAGAGGAAAGTTATATGTTTCATCGTTGCTACCCTGCACCCTGAATGGCTCATCTCCTCCCCACAACCCTTCAGTAAGGGGGTGTCAAGTTGCCTAGAGATGGGCTTTGAGTCTCCACTCTGCACTCACCCTTATTTACCATGATACGATTTTTTGTTCTTTGATGCCTGATACCTGATCCCTTTGACACCTCGTGATCACACAGGCTGGTGTGCTTCTTCCATGTGGGCTTTGTTGCTTCTGAGCTAGATGACCACTTGTTTATCTTCAAGCCTTTAGTACCCCAGATGCTATATCTTTTGATAGACGGGCACCTTGAGCTTTCTTCACCACATTTGCTTATGCACACATTTGTCTTCAGTGATCATATCGGGAAGGTGGGCACCCACTGATAAGATTTTTTGTTTTTTGATGTCTAATACCTGGTCCCTTCTACACCTCATGGTCACACAGGCAGGTGTGCTTCTTCCATGTGGGCTTTGATACTTCTGAGTTAGATGGCTGCTTGTTTATCTGCAAGCCTTTAAGACCCCAGACTCTATATCTTTTGATAGACGGGAACCATCAGCTTTCTTCAGCACAGTTGCTTATGCACACATTTGTCTTCAGCGATCATGTCGGGAAGGTATGCATCATGGAATGCCAACTTAATAGAACCATGTTTTTTTGCATTGGATAACTTAACATCCTATAGACAATTTCTTTAATTTGGATGATCTTTGAATATTGATGGTATGATCATTTGATTTTGTATCCTAATGTAATTTTTGTTTGTTTTTCAATTTAGTTCATAAGTATAAGAAAACAGAGCCATATGACTATGCATATGCTATGAATATATATTTGGATATTTTATAATTAAAAACAATCTTTGTCTTATAGATATACCTTTAAGAACCAACCTGCCACCACCATTCAGAAATTACAAATATGGTAACTAATTTTTCTTATTCTTTTAAAACATATTTTCTGTATATTTTCCATATGGCATACTCATGTAAAAACATGCCTAGCATGTTTAGCATGCATAGGAAAGTAACATAGGTTGAATGACTTGCCAAATTTGTATAAAATTCTATAATATAATTTGACATTAATTTTATGCTGATAAATAAATGTAAATTTCATCTTTAAAAGTGATTTTGCTATGTGTAAATAAAAAACAGTTTGCAAGTTTTCTTAGGAATATAGGAATCCTGGTCTTTTGATTGAGGATCCTTGGTGGTGTAGTGGTTACATGTTGGGCTGCAATCAGTTCAAAGCTATCAGCAGCTCCGAGGGGCACAGATGGGGCTTTCTAGTCCTGTAAACAGTCCTAGTCTCAGAAACCCATGGGAAGGTCCACCCTTGATGGCAGTGAGAGAGAGTATATTGATACAGGGGGAAGATGGGGCTTTCTGTTGTGGTAAAAAGTTACAGTCTTAGAAACAGGGGCAGTTCTGTCCTGCCCTAAGGGTCATTATGAATTAGAATCGACTGGCTGGTAGTGAGAAGAGTATACTGATAGAGTAAATTGGAAGGGTACAAAGAAATGTCATTTTTGTGAGACAGCATCTTTGGTTAAAACGTGACTAAAAGTAGAAGTCCTTGGTTGAAGGTTGGTGGTTCAAATCCTCTAGCCCAGTGGTTCTCAACCTCCCTAACGCCGTGACCCTTCCATGCAGTTCCTCATGTTGTGGTGACCCCCAACCATAAAATTATTTTCGTTGCTACTTCATCACTATAATTTTGATATTGTTATGAATCATCAATCATGTAAATATCTGATATGCAAGATATATTTTCATTGTTACAAATTGAACATAACTAAAGCATAGTGATTCATCACAAAACAATGTATAATTACAGATGGTGAAATATTTATTTCTAATGACAAATAAATGAAATTTTGTCGTGGAGTATGGTGTAGCATGGGTTACAGTCTTCACGCTGGGTACTTGCATGTGGTGTGTCTGCATGTGGGCAGACCCGCCTGGGGACGGACAGAGGAGCAGTGTCTCCGTTCCTAGGACCATCGGAAATATGTGTTTTCTGATAGTCTTAGGCGACTCCTGTGAAAGGTTGTTTGGCCCCAAAAAGAGTCGCGAACTACAGGTTGAGAATCGCTGCTCTAGAGGCTCCGTGGAAGAGAGGCCTGGGGATGAGTCTTGGAAAATCAGCCTTGGAAACCATGTGGAGGCAAGTTCTCCGTGGACACTTAGGGATTGTCCTGAGTCCGAATCACCTCAACAGCCACTGCGTGGTGGAAAACACATTTCCTTGCTGTGTGGTCAAAAGAGGGAAAACTAGTAATACAGATGAAGAATTAAAAGAAGAATTTAACATTTTCATTGGCACTAAATAAAGCGCTTTATATACTAGTTTTATATGTTGTAATTGGTGATTTAAAAGAGCCGTAATAGGACAAGGAACAGGGTTTCATTATTCCGTGTAAAGAAGTTATTACTAACTAACCTGTGGTGTGTACTGACACGTCCTAAACTTTGAGTTTGATATTTCATTGAAAGTTATGATGCACCTAATAAATATTTCTGTAATTGGTGCTGACATTATAAAGTATAAATATTTTATTACCTTAACTCACTTTTTAGGGGAGTGACTTTAAATTCTGTTTTCATTTGGAAGAACAACTTATGACCCAAAATACTTTGAAATCACAACTTCACTCTGCATATGCATTTTACATTCAGGCCAGTTTGGAGGTCACAGAGGACAGTCAAACAGAATTTAATTTAATAAGTAGAAACCACTTTGATTTGTTAGATTTAAAAATTTTACATACTAAATATTGAATAAGAGGAGTAAAAAGTGTGATTAAGGTAAATACTAAGCTTCTTATTTTTAATTTTCATAACGGTCCAAGTAGAATTCATTGAAATTGAATCTTAAATCAACCCAGAGATATCATTTCAAATTAGAATAGTTTCATACAATTTCCTTTGCTGCACAGTGTATGTGTGTATGTTTATATACACCACACCAAACTAAACCCCCTGCCGTTGAGTCACTGCTGACCATAGTGACCCTAAAGGACAGGGTAGAACTGCCCTGTGAGTTCCCGAGACTGTAGCTCTTTATGACAGTAGAGAGCCCCATTGTTCTCCCAAAGGAAGACTGCTGGTTCAGAACTGCTGAGCTTGTAGTAGGACTCAGTCCAGTGTGTAACCAGAACCCTACCAAGGCTCCTTGTGTATATACATATCAGCCTCCATGGGCTACATGTGTGCAGATCTGTGCTCCAGACAGGTTTGTTTGGAAGATAAATGTTAGATGATGACAATAGCAGAATATCTGAATGGAGCCTCTGGGCGGCCCAGATGTTTAAGCGCTCAATGAATAGCCAGACGATTGGCAGTTCCAGCCGACTCTGACGCACCTTAGAAGGAAGGTCTGTGATCTGCTTTGGAAGGTCATAACCTTAAAACCCTATTGACTATCCTGACCGGGCAGGGAGCCACCGCGAGCAGGACGGTGGGTTCCCAGGGCGAGGCTTGCCCGGTGCACTGCAGACGTGCTGACCCCTGCGATTTCCCCAAATATGGGAAACTCGACCGCATACTTTGCAGTAGTGGGGGACTGCGTTCCCAGCACTCTCCCTGTTAAAAAAACCACCAACAAAAAACCCCTAGTGACTACAGTTCCACTCTACACACACAGGGTTGCCATGAGTTGCAGTGGAATTACCGGCAACTAGCTTTCAGTGTGCATGCCATGTTCTTTCACCTTAACATTATTTCCTCCTAGTTTTTTCCCCCACAGGTGTGCCTGACCCAAACGATGGTATTTTCAGTTGCCTGATAGGCATGTGGAAAGTTGGTCAATAAATAAGGAAGAGCAAAGAAGGATTTTAGTGCACTTGAATTACGTTCATGAAGAACACGGAAAGTATGGCGAGCTGTGAGAAAAACATACAAATCTGCCTTAGAGTATAGCCCGAGTGCTCCTGAGAGGTGAGGATGCCAAGACTTCTCTCCCAGGCTTTGGAAGTGTTATCAGAAGAAAGCAGTCCCTGAAAATGGACCTTATGCTGGGTCAACAAAAAAGAGGAAGACTGTCGAGGCAGTGGATGGACACAATGGCGGCAACAGTGGGAGCAAGCATAAATCGATTGTGAGGCCGGTGCAGGAGCAGGCACTGTGTTTGGTTGTGCATGGGGGTGCTATGGGTTGCAGCCGGCCTGATGGCACCGGACAATAACAACAGCAGCAGCAACATGTTTCTACTAGTCAGAGAGCTTGGCAATAAAAGGAATATATTTATTTGTGAAGAACTTATAAACCCACTCAAGCTTTAATAGGCTTCAAGTGACTCTTTGTCTAAATTTGGCTTTTTAACAGTCTGGTGCTTTGTGCTTAACAAAGCCCACATGTTCTCTTGTCACCTGTCAGCGCCATCTAGTCTTTGTACATCGACGACCAGAACAGAGCCCAGCATTGGGTGTCAAAGAATGAAAAGGGAATGGAGTCAAATGTACCCTTGACCGTGAAGAGTCTGCGATTGCTCTCCTCCGTGTATTTGAAATCCACATCTATTTTCAATCTATTTTGTTGTTGTTGTGGAAAATACATACAGAAAATTTACCCCAACTTAACGGCTTCTCCCTCTGTAGTTCAGTGGCATTGGTGACTCACTTCAACGTGTGTAATCCTGCTCACCCTCCTTCCCCAAGTGGTTCCTCTCCCATTGACATAAACCCCCTGCCCTTTACGTTTTCTGTCTGATTCTTCAAGTGGCTGTAGTGTATCTGATCTTAAAAAAGTAGATTTTTAGAAAGCACAATGCTTAAGGCAGATATTCCATACTAGTTAAGCTAAGTGCTTGCCTTGTTTTAAAAACACTTCAGGCGATATTCTTGGTTTTAGGTTAGAGATGATCTCAGAGCCTTACTTTCAAGGCTGTCCTTTCCAGAAAGTCTGTCTTCCTTGAGAATTTTAAATTCCCTCTGTATTTCTCCCTTTTGATTAGGATTCTCCTAAAAATCTGTGGTCAAAATGTTCGCTAATGGTAGTGAGGCACCAGTTTTTGATGGTCTCAAGGCCAAGTGAAGTAGTTGTTCATGGGGAATGCTCTGTGATTGACTTACCACTCCTGATTGCTGGCCTCCATGACCAAATTGAGTCTGAAAGCACGAGATGTGCCTCCTGTTTCAGTTGTTATCTCTGGAAGGTGAAGGGTTGTAAAAATGTCGGTTATAAAGCATGGTTGCTGATCTCTCTTTCCTAAGGTGGAGTGAGATTAGAGCGCACACTGCCGGAACACAGTGCACCACAGTGCATTGTATTGTTCTTAGTTTTATGAGTGTGATTTCCTCAAGGAATTTGCTTTGAGGAAATCATGCCAAGAAAGATTTTTTTTTTTGTAATAATGAGGGGTTGTGTGTGTGTGTGTGTGTGGTTGTTTAAGACATAAGAACAAGTGAAGAAGAGTATTCAGCAAAGAAAGGGCCAGTAACACATCTTTTGATAGCTTGTCATTTCCTCTTTCTAAATCTCTGTAATTTCTGTCAGAGAGAAAACCCTGGTGACGGTTTCTGTTCGAAGACTTTTTTGTGCTGCAAAAAATTGGCCTTGTGGCACTGGAGAGACTTAATTTCCAATTTAAAGGCTCATTTGCAAAATATAGAGAACATAATTCATATTTAGTAAGGTCAAACCATCATTTTGCAAGTTAGTTTTAACAGACTTAAACTCTTGTTACAAAATCACTATTACCTTTTGACTAACTTGTCTCAGTAATCAATTGATATTATTTCATATAAGGAAAAGAATGTAACAGATAATACAGAATAACAAGACTATCCCTAAATAACATTTGTTTATGTACTTCCATACATGCTGAGCTTATTTTTCAAGCCATTATGGCATATGCTCATTCCTGATTTACATATTTTAATATTAGGATTACACTGACCCTTTGTTACGCAAAGCAGTGGGTCAGAGCTGCACAAGGCAAAAGACGAGATATGGGCCATGGTGGAGGTTTTAGGGTTTACTCTGCCTACAGGAGGCAGGTGGAAGGTGTACCCTCTGAAAGAACTGCTTCCACGAAGGGAGAGGTCTGTTATAGGACTATCGCAGCAGGCCTGGGCGCGAGGTGGCAATGGAGAGGCTAAAGCTCTGCACAGGGAGGGGGTGAGGCGTTTTTTGTTCTTCATTCTTCTTTGTATCTTTTTCTGCCATACTTCATGATCGTGCCCAGCTAATGTTAAGTATAACTCTCAGACGCTGATTCTTGCTTTGCTTTTAAGTGAATTCGTTGGTTTTTGTTTTTATCATACAGGTGTTAACTAGAGACTGGTAACTATTTTCTTTCTAGTTTTATTGGGGGCTCATACAACTCTTATCACAATCCATCCATCCATCCATCCATCCATTGTGTCAAGCACATTTGTACATATGTTGCCATCATCATTATCAAAACTTTTGCTTTCTACTTGAGCTCTTGGTATCAGCTCCTCATTTTTCCCCTTCCTCCCCGCTCCCTCCTCCCCCATGAGCCCTTGATAATTTATAAATTATTATAATTTTGTCATATCTTATACCATCCGACGTCTCCCTTCACCCACTTCTCTGCTGTCCATTCCCCATGGAGGAGGTTATATGTAGATCCTTGTAATCTGTTCCCCCTTTCTCCCTCATCTTCCCTCCACCCTCCTGGTATCGCCACTCTCACCACTGGCCCTGAGGGGTTCATCTGTCCTGGATTCCCTGTGTTTCCAGTTCCCATCTGTACCAGTGTACATCTTCCGGTCCAGTCGTATTTGTAAGGTAGAATTGGGATCATGATGGGGAGGGGGAGGAAGCATTCAAGAACTAGAGGAAAGTTGTATCTTTCATCATTGCTACACTGCACCCTGACTGCTTGTCTCCTCCCCGCAGCCTTTCTGCAAGGGGATGTCCAATTTCCCACATACAGGTCCCCACTCTGCACTCCCCCTCATTCACAATGCTATGATTTGGGGGAAAAGGGTGAAGGGGGTCAGCATTGTTACAAACTGGGGTCATCTTAGTTCTGAACTGGCATTATTTGTATTACAAAAGACAGTAGATAATTGAAAGTTGATTAAAAGAATGGGCCATTAAGACTATTAGTTTTTAACTCTTACTTGGTTAGGTACCTTATTCTTCTGCCTTAATTGAAGTCATTTAAACCAGGGTCTGTTTTTAAAATAGATTCTTTTACCGCATATCACTGTTGGAATTCCTTGCTGCAATATGGCTAATAAAAATGAGTTTTTGTTAGAGTTGAGGTTTTATCCAGATATATTAAAGACATTGTAATAGTAATACGTTAGTTAAATGGTTAATTAAAACTGAGCAAAGATATGGAAACCTTTACATTTTAAACCTGTTGAATGCTTTGCTGTATAATTAAGGGCTGGTTGTTGTAGAATTAGAAGGGGAAGGTGGGGGAGAAAGGGGGAATTGATCACAATGATCTACATATAACCCCCTACCTGGGGGACAGATAACAGAACAGTGGGTGAATGGAGACATCGGTCAGTGTAAGACATGGAAAATAAAAAGTATAAATTATGCAGGGCTTGGGAGGGTGGAAGATGGAGTGGGAAAAAATGAGCTGATACCAAGGGCTCAAGTAGAAAGCAAATGTTTTGAGAATGATGATGGCAACAAATGCACAAATGTGCTTGACACAATGGATGGATGGATGGATTGTGATAAGAGTTGTAAGCGCCCCCAATAAAGTGATTAAAAACAAAAAACAAACCCCAAAACACAATGCATCCAACTTTATGGTAAACAGATTAAGGAAGGAAGAAGGGATTGAATAAAGCTGATTAGATTTTGTAAGCCTGTGTCCTATGTGAAAATCAGGAGGTTGATATTGGTATTTAGACTGGCAGTTTTGCCCTGATTACCTACCAGTGATCCTTGATAGTGTTTGAATTTGGAGAGTGGTAGAATAATCATTTGATGTCCCACCACTGAAACTCTTCTGAGTGGCTAGCAAAATTTTGAAAGCTGCTTGTCTTACTGTTTGTGTTTCAAATAAGCGTCTTTATGTCATCTGCTAATGCTGGCTTTTAGTGACTTGACTTCTACTCCAAGTGGGAGCGTGCCAAGTTGACTAAGATCATGGCAATCAGTGTGTCAAAGAGCAGGGCTTTACAATACCATTGTACTGTGATCTCTTGTAAAAGTTATTATTCTCTTACTGTGTGCTAGACAAGGATGCACATTTCTCAAGTTCACAGCTCCTCCACGGCTGCTACTAAAAAATCAAATCACAACAAAACAAAAACAAAACTCACTTAATGGTTTAAAATGGAGCTTCAGAATCACACTGTAAACGGACAACTTGTTCTTTTCTTTCAGATAAATTGAAAATTATCCATCAAGCACATAAATCAAAGGTATGTATAATATGTTTAAATATGGCAAATAATCCAGCTGATTAAATTTTTAAGTGAATGTGTCTAAAATGTTTTCGATTTTGCAGGTCCCCATTTGACAGCTTTCTCTCACTTTCTCATGGCCAGTGAGTCATTGGTGACTCATAGTGACCCCTGTGGGCTTCCAAAACTGTAACTGTTTTGGGGAGTAGAAAGCCCAGTCTTTTTCCCATGAAGCAGCTGGTGGTTTCCAACAGCTGACCATGCAGATCACAGCCCAACACATAACCACTACACCACCAGGACTCCTCTTTTGCAGCCTTAGTTTTCCATCAAAGGAAAAAAAAAACAACCTCATTCTTTTTTAGTAGTACATCCAGAAATCATCATTATTTAAAAAACACATACATTCCACATCAAGCACAGGTTTCACATGAAATACGGTAAGCATAAAAACTGGCAAAGAAAGTTAGAGTTTGCATGGCGAGGGAGCTGTTACCGTGTGGTCACTCGGTCCCTTTGAATTTTGGATTCCGTGTCAGAAGAAAAGGGACAGACACTGGTGAAAAAGATGCTGGTTCTGATTTGTCCCTTTCTCTGTGGTTGTTGGATTCCTTGTGAGAGTAGCCCAGGGCTGTGCCTTCTTCTTATTTATTTCCCATTGGACATATACAGTGTAACGTTTTAATTTACAACATAATAACGTGTTTATTGCATTTTAAAATTTCTTTTAGGTAGTAGCTGTGTATTCTTTTTTTAAAAAAACTTTAATCATTTTATTGGGAGCTCTTACAGGTATCATAACATTCCTTGGTTAATTTCATCAAGCAGCATTGCATAATTGCCACCACATCAGTTTTGAAACATTTTCTTTCTTCTTGAACTCTTGACATCAGCTCCCCTTCTCCCCTCCCTCCTCCACCCTCCCCACAGGAGCCCTTATTTTATTTTCCCCCCTATAATAGTTACCCCCCCCCTTACACAATCCAATATGTCCATTCACATACAGTTCTGTTGTTCGATCGCATCAAGTGGGGTTATTCAGTCATCAATGCTATCAGCTCCCTATCCCCCCACTTCCCCCACCCTCTCCCCAGACCCTCAGGGAACCATTACTCCTGCTACTGTTTCTGAAGGGTTATCTATCTTGGCTTTCATGTACCAAACAATCTTTAAATACACAAGTGAACATATGCAAATCTAACATGATTAATGAGACTAATAAAATAATAAAAACTACAACAGTAAGGGAAGGAAATATTAGAGAACTAAAGGATAATTATGTGGTTCATCAGTGCTCTGCTGCACTCTGGATCTAATTTATATTTTGTCCTTGAGTTTATACACAGCAGTGCCTACACCAAATCAACCAATAAAGAGTTTGCTTTGAGTATTATATCAGTAGATCCTAAAAGTACACAATACTCAGGGCAAACTCTTTACTGATTAAGCAAATTAGCTACGCTAAACTATTGTTTGGTTTTGAGAAGGCTTCAGGAAGTATTTTTGGTTTAAAGTTTAGATGATCTCAGGGCAATAATTTCAGGGATTCTTCCAGCCTCCAGAAAGTCTGGATTTCACAGCGATCTTAAATTCTGTTCTGTGTTTTCTCTCACTTCATAAGGATTTGTCTATAGATGGTCAGATCAATAGGCTCAGTAATGGTAGTTCTAGTTTCATGGCAAAGAACCACCCATTCCCAAAGGGGAAGCAGATGGTCAGATGCTACAATTTAACCTCAGTGTGCCTGCAGGTGTTCACTTTCTGAGGCACTGTCAGTCTGTATTTATTGCTCTCACCTTGCTCTCTGTGTGTGTGTGTGCTATTGATGGCATTTTGTTCAGTATATTTGTGCTGAGTTATTTTTGTTTATGGATTTTCCTATCATTTCGTTAGTTGCTACTCTTAATATTTGCTGACTTGATGCTTTTTCTTTTTAATTTTGCTGAGATGTTTATTAATTTCCTTTGAAGTTACCACCTAGTTTTCCTGATTTCTCCACGTTAAAGTAGATTTCCCCTGTTGTTATTGCCTTGACGTCCTCTTACGTACCAGCTCTGCCACGACATCACGGTTTCCTCTTTTTGCTCTGTAGACATTATCTTGACATCCATGGGTCTCCATGTTCAGTAGCATGGGCTTATTTTAGTTTGGAAGCTTCTGTGTATGAATTTATTTCTAGATAATGGTTTTGTGTATCCCAGTCGCTGCTTGTTCTCTGCGGTGATTGGTTCTCTGTCTGAAGACTGCCCCCACCCCCACCCCTTAGCATTGGCACTGGTTCCAAGCATGGCTGCCGTGGAATATGGTGACCACTCTGTGGGGGTGCGCATCACCAAGTGCAGAGGTGTGGGCAGGTGCCCTGGATGTGGAGATGGAGGGAATGGGGCACCTGTGGAGCTGGATTGTAGAAATGGGAGGGAAAAAGTAAGGCAAAAAGAAGAGGAAGGGAGAAGAACTAGGAAGAAAAAACAAGTACAAACAAAGAAAGTAAAGAGAAGCAAACAAAAGAACATGCCGTGTTAGCTGAAAACACAGCTGCAGATGGAGCATGGGCTCCCTCTGGGATGTGCAGCTGACCTCCACAGATGGGTGGAGTGGGCACCCATGGGGTGGGTAGGGGGGGGCAGGGTGGTCGGCTCTCCAGGGGTCCAAAAGAACAGAGGAAACAACAATGGAAAGAAAGGAGGTAAACAAACACGAAGCGAGAAGAACTACAACGACGGGGGCGAAAACTTAAAAAAAAAAAAAAAAGGAAGTAGCACAGTACTGGTGAAAGTGTTACCTGCCAAGCCCGCCCGCACAGGAATGCAGTGTGCAGGCTCTGGGAGTGTAATCTCTGCTCAGGAGGACTGCGGGTGGGTGGCCACTGTGAACCAGGTGTGTGGCAAGTGGGAGGGGCACCGGCTACAAAGGTCCCAAAAGAAAAGAGCAAGGAAAGAGGAGGGGGGAAAAAAAGAAAAAGAGGAGGGAGAATTAGAGAAAAGAAATCGGAATTGAGGGAAGGGCAAAATAAGGAAAACGTTTTTTTAAAGCAGCAAAGAATTAGCAGTGTGTATGGGGCATTGACTGGGCTCAGTGGGTCGATGGAGGAGGGGTGTGCCTTCGGTCCCTGGGAGGTTGGTAAGGTCAGTCAGTCCCACTTCTCCCATCTCTGACCACGAGTAAGGCAACCAAGACCATTCCAGGCGCGCAGAGCCAGTTACTCGGTTCCTGCTTCAGCTGGAACGCTGCTTGGAGTAATTCAGTCGTCATCCTGTGGCAGTTGGCAGTTGGCCACACCTTGTTCGCTGTCTTCATTCCGTCTCATCTTCTCGCTGGCATTTGATAGCCCTCGTTTGCCTTTTCTTTACAGCTCTGGGTCCCAAGGTTGTCATCCATATCCGTTCCACCTAATTTCTCAAGCCTTTGTTTATTGCGTCTGGGCAGTCTGTCTGCCTTGTCCACTTAATCAGCTCAGTGTAGAAGCCTCTTCACCAAGTTTCTGGGTGTAGAGACGTTGATTTTATCTAGCCTCAGAAATAGATCCTTGGGTGGCACAAACAGTTAAGCACGTGACTGCTAAGGGAAAGGTTGGTGGTTCAAATGTACCCAGCCATGCCCGTGTACTTAGGCCTGAAGATTTGCTTCTAAAAGACACAAACCCAAACCAAACCCACTGCCATCGAGTTAATGCTGGCTCATAGTGATCCCCTGTGGGTTTCTGAGACGGTAGCTGTTTATGGGAGTAGAAAACCCAGTCTTTCTCCCACAGAGCTACTGGTGGCTTCAAACTGCCAAACATGTGGATCGCAGGCCAATGTATAACCAGTACGCCACCAGGGCTCTGGTTCCAAAGGATCACAACCATGTAAACCCTGTGAAGTGAGTGTACATTGCACTCGGGGTCACCATGAGTCAGAATGTACTTGCTAGCAAGTAACTGCAACTGCAGCAATCTTCAGAGATTCCTCCTCGCTGAACAGTACCTTCCCCCCTGAGCCCCAGAGTTAATATTGAATGAAGGAATCACATTGCAAATAATTCCACTAATCAGATTGTTGGTTACCAGGAGTCAGGGAGCATGGGTTTATATGTGAAGTATTGTAATCAGTAGGTTACTTGTAATGCCAGACTAATTTCTCTTGAAAATATTTTAAACAAAAAGCTTTCATATCTTTAAAAATTTCTATTATCCATCTTATGAGTTGAGAAACTTGCTTGAAAATCACACCCTGGAGTAAACAAGATCTTGAGGAACCATGGGTTAGGAGTTGTGCTGCCAATCACAAGGTTGGCAGTTCAAGCCTACCAGCTCCTCTGCAGAAGAAAGATAAGGCTTTCTGTTCCTATAAAGATTTACAGTCTTGGAGACCACATACAGGTGTGCTCTGAGTTGGAGTCAAACAGATGTCAGTGGGTTTAGGTCAGTTTTTTGTATTCAATATTCTCAAGAAAACTTTAAAATACTACCGAGGGTATTCGGTTGTCCAAATTCATTGAATTAACTCTTAAATTCTGGGCACTTCTCTATGTCAAATTATACCTCAATCTAAAAAATGAAAAACACAGTAAAAGTGTTGCAAATAGAAATTCTTAGGATGTTTTCCATAGGGAATTGCAAAAGATAAAGATGTCAGTTCTCCCTTAGTTTATAGATTTAATACTAATAAAATGCTAACAATAGTTTGTTCATGTACACAAACTCAAGAGGCGCTGATTGTAAAATTCAAATGCAAGACAAAATAACCGAGAATGGTCAGAACAATTCTGAAATATACAATGAAGGAGTGTGGCAGAGTCTAACACACATTAAGGCAGATCGTAAAGTTGTAGTGATTAAAACGGTGGTGCTGTCACTTGAGGAGACTCTGTCTCAGAGTTGGAATGCCAAGAATAGAACCAAATCTTAGTAAAGTCTAGTAAATATTGCATTTCAGATTTAGAGAGGGTGAAAAGTTCATTAGGTGGCATTGAGCCAATTCGGTAGACATTTAGAAAACAGTTCAATTGAATCCATATCTTATTCTCTGTAACAAAATTCATTTTCTGGAATAAGGACTTTAAAAAAATGGACCTTCGATATGCACCCCCATGAAGGAAGCATGGAAGAGATGCATGCTGTAGCAGAGTGTGGTGAAGAAACTGGTGGTGCCCGGCTACCAGAGAGTGTGCGGTCCAGCCTCGGGACTAAAGGGTCCTGAGGAATGGCTCGGCAATGGAGGGAAAATTAATAGACAAAGAATGCCAGGGTTTAGCCTTCCGGAAGTCAGGAATAAGAGAGGGAGTGAATGTACCTTAACAGGCTTATATAGTCTTAGGGTGTACAGTGAACCCTCGTTTATCGCGGTTAATCGGTTCTAGACCCTACCGTGATAAATGAAATTCCGCGAAGTAGGATTCCTTATTTGTAAATCAAATATTTTCGTAGTTAGCGCATAGAGGACATGAAAAAACACCCTTTAGTCACCATTACACTCGTATTACCCAATTTATTAAACGAAAAAGGGAAAATACAGTAAAACATTTTGGAGGTTACAATGATCATTTATTATTTATTATATTATTTATGGCATCAAGCGTTTACAGTATGAGCCAATCAGTGGCAGTAATGACAGAGCATGCGCTGTTACACAAAAACCGCAATAGAGTGAAGCCGCGGAAGTTGAAGCTCGAAGTGGCGAGGGTTCACTGTACAGGCCCTGCCAATCACACATGTAACAAGGTGGACAGTGGCTTAACCTGATATGTCCCTGGGCTCATTGGGTGAGTAACCCAAGACCAGTATTGGGGGCAGGCAGACAGGAGTCAACTGCCCTTTGAGTGAGGAGAACAATAGAACTTGTTTGTTATTAGAGGTTGATAGGCTTTGGTGCATAGTGAGCAGCCAGGTACTTTTAACAGGCATCTTGAAAGTAGCACTATTATGGAGGGGTGTTGTGCGGATGATTTTTAGGGTGGAGTATGTGACTGGAAGTCATCTGTAACTCACCAATGTGAAGGCCTTCCTTCACCAGTGTCAGCCTACCAGACTCTTAATCATGAACATAGAGAATTTAGCCATATACAATCTCTTCCCAGTCCCCCGTTTCCCACAAGAGAGTAGTGACTGGGGTCTTAAGAGGCATGTTTTCAAACAAGTAGCTATCTAAATGAGATATCAGCTAAGCCCACAAGGAAGAAGCTCACCAACATCTATGATCCAAGGATTGGAAAAGACATAATCCAACTCTGAAGGAGGGAATAGTATAAGGACTTAAACAGTGAAATTCTAGTTTGCAGAAGGCTGTATATGCAGGGTAAGCCCAAACTATATTCACAGGATCTACACATGGAATAAGCCTCCAGTGATTCCTCTCTGACCATAAGTGAGGCATGGGAATAACTTGGTTATTAGGCAGAGAGTATTAGGGAGATGACTATACTAGATTAAAATGATAAATTTAACTTGAATAGTTAAAACCTTCTCACTTAATCTCCCTTTTGGTGCATTTTGAGCTTGATCTGGTTTTTACTGTTTGCTTATTTGTTTGCTTATCTAGATTGGGTCTTTGCTATATTTTGTTATTGGTGGTAGTGTTTTTGACTTTCTGTTATGTTTCTTTCTATTTTCTTTGGTATATGAAACCCAGCTTGGGTGACTGTAGAGATAATAACTACAGTAAGGGTTGCTGGAGGAGGGCAATGGGGAGCCAATGTCAAGGAGTACAAGAAAGAAGAAAATGATTGTGGTAGTGATTATACCTCACTGCTTGATAAGACTGAACTATTGAATGGTATGATGTCTGGATCATGTACTAATAGAGTGATTTGGAAAGAAAGAAAGTCAACTGAATCCAAGAGGGGAGTGGTTGAGTACTTCAATGTTTGTTGTAATGTGCATCATATTTACAGTATAACTGTGTTCCCCTCTTTCTATGAACCGATAGAAAGAGAAAAGACAAATTTCAAGCCAACTTTAGTGGGAATTTAAAGTTTCAAGGCATGCATTTTAAAGTCTAAACTTCACTGATGAAACATAACATTCCTCTAGTTCTTTAATGCTTCTTCTCTCCCCCACTATCATGACTCCAGTTCTACCTTAAAAATCCGGCTAGACCAGAGCATGTACACTGGTACAGATACAAGCTCTCGACACACAGAATCCAGGGCAGATAGACTCCTCCGGACCAATAATGAGAGTAGTGATACCATGAGAGTAGGGGTGGGGTGGGGTGGTGGAGGTGGGATGAGAAGGGGGAAGGCAGGGACTGCTCACAGTGATTGACCTCCAACCCCCTCCCCAGGGGGATGAACAAGAGAAATGGGGTGAAGGGAAAGAATAGACAGTGTTGAATATGAAAATTAAAATAACAAATTATCAAGGGTTCACGAGGGTGGGAAGGTTGGGGAGGGAGGGGCAAAAAGAGGAGCAGATACCAAGGGCTCAAATAGAAAGAAAATGTTTTGGAAATGATGATGGCAACGTATGTACAAATGTGCTTGATACAATTGATGTATGGATTGTTATAAGAGCTGTAAGAGCCCCAATACAATGATTTATGAAAATAAATAAATACATTTGAAACTTATTCTTGTAGCATTTCAATTGTTATTTTCATGTCACCTGGAGCTTTTTTGGTATAAACCTGTTTTAAAAAAAAAAAGGAGCCTATGAATAGAGGTAGAGATCAGAAAGGTTAAACCCAAATTAATAATTTGTTGAAGGTGAATGATGAGTACCTAAATGGCTCATTATTGCCTTAGTCTAGGGCTGTAGAGATGCAAAACCAGCAAAGTATACATATAAATATAGAGAGATTTCTTTTAAAAGAAGTATTCATACAATCATGATGAAATGGCTCACCCAACCGTGGGAGCGAGCAAGCTCCGAATCTGGGTCAGATGACAGACTGGAGACGTGCTGGCCACCGGGTTGCAGGAACTGCCAAATCCCAAATCTGCAGATCAGAAGCCTGTGTGCCAGGAACGGGAGGTCAGGGGACAAGAAGAGAGAGAGAGCACAGCTGCTGTGGAGAGTGATTTGGCCAAAAAAAAAAAAATCACACCACTTTTGACCCAACTAGTCATTTATCTGACAGACAAAACTGAGCAAGCACAGAATGATACATCTGCAAGGATGTCATTGTGGGATTGTTTGGCAATCTTAAATGTTTCTCAATAGGGACTGATGAAGTAAATTTCTTCAGTAGAGCACTCTGTAACCTTGGTAGCTCTGCTGCCCGTTGTACTGATGTGGAATGATTCCAAACTGTTATTTTTAAGAGGAAAAGCCTATGTATTATGCTAGCTCATGGTGAAAATACATATAGCCACACCTACGCTTGCAAATACCTGTCCAAAGAGAATCCCTGGAAGGATAATTAAATGGCCGTGTCTCTGGATCAGCACCGGATAGCTGCCGTGCAGAAGCTGGGAAAGATTTAAAACTTCACTCTGTAGCCATGTTTACTTTCAGAACTGCGCATCATGAGATGAATTATCGTTAGTTGCATCCTCCTGCCAGGTTGTGTGTCGGCTTCGTCATCACTGGTGTGGTGGAGTCTTGGTTGTGGCTGTGTCAGTCAGCTCACGGAGGGCCATCTGTGGTCCCTGACCTCCCAGCAAACATGATGTCCTTTTCCAGCAAGTGGTCTTTCCTTAGGACTGGCCCAAAGCAAACAAGTCAGTCTCCCCAGCCTTCCTTGTTTCCTATCATGACATGCTTCTTGTAATAATATAATTTCTTTGAAAGAAAATCTCTCTGCCGTGTGGTTCGAGCCCCTCCGTTTGCGAGTGGATTAAGTGCACGCGTGGCCGAGGTTGGCTTCTGGAGCTTCTCTGCTGGCTGCGGAGAGACCCTTCTGTTGATGCTCAGTCACGTTGTAGAAACAGACGTTGTCCCTAAACAGCTGCATCCTGGTGGACAGTTACTGCAGTATATTTAACTAATGGTCACCTCTGTGTGCTATGTAGGGGCAGACATCAACTTATCATTCTAGCCGATCATACGTTTGTTTGGCCACATTTGTAAGGAGCACTGGAGAGAAAATTTGCCTAGCCCATCCCAAATCACAGAGAACTATTATAGATGATATGATGTGGGGCCAAATGTTTACTAACGTTGGCATGTGTGGACGAGTTATGCTGGATATGTGTACTCTTGACCAGTTGAAATACACTTGCTTCTCATAAAAGCCATACTGGCCACACTTCTAACTCAGTTCCATTGCTGGCCAGCCAGGAAATTAAAGGCCCGTCCATACCTTCACCTTTCTGATGTCTCCTGGTTTATCGCAAGGATGAGATGAGAAGACAATGACAACAGCAAAAACAACTGCTAGCATAAAGCCTGACTTTGACCCATGGTGGCCCCGTGTGGGCCAGAGTAGCCTCTGCCCCATGGAGTTTTCAGAGATTGATCATTCAAGAACGGATTGTCATGCCTTAAGCACCTGTAAGTGGGCTTATATTGAACACCTTTGGTTAGCAGCTGATACATGAATCCTTTGTACTATCTAGCAGTTCCCTGTAGCTAACCCAGGGGATTCTGTTGCTATACGTAAGGTCTAGGAGCTCTGCTCCACCGTGGGGACCCTGCTGGTTATTGAAGTGCTGGTGGCACAGCATCCAGCATCACAGCAACACAAACCAACACAACAACAAACTGACAGATTCAACTGCAGCAATAAACAACATGGTAAACCAAGAAAAGAATACAATTGACAAGAATTTTATTGGTTCCACAATCAGTGTTCATGGATGTAGCAGTCATGAAGTATCTGCTACACAAGATTTCTTTTAAAAAGAAGCAGATCTCTAGGTCTTTCGCCCTCTCCAAGTGATGGGTTTGAACTGCCGGCCTTTTTAGCCGGCAGCCACGTTCTTAACCACCACATCTCCAGGAAACCCAGTCGTGGCTCTGGTGTGTCGTGAGCCGGAGCTTATTAGTGGGAGAGCCTGATTTTGAACCCAGAGCTAACTCGCAAGTCTTTCCTCCCAACATCTGTGGTTTCAGAGAGTGGGTGCAATAGGGTCTCAGTGTACCTTTGTTCAGAGTGTGGGTGAAGTAGGCACCCAATATGTGTCTATACCGAGTGTGGGTGCAGTAGGGACAGACACAATATATGTCTATTCAGAGTGTGGGCACAAAAGAGACCCGGTGTCTGTGTGTTTAGAGTGGGGGCACAGTTAGGGAGCTGGTATACACCTGTTCAGAGAGTGGGCACACTGGGGACCCTGTATAAGTCTGTTCAGAGTGTGAGTGCAGAGACCCAGTATATGTCTGTTTAGAGTGTGACTGCAGAAGGGACCCTGTATACATCTGTCCAGTGTGGGCATTGTAGGGACCCTGTATATATCACTTCAGAGTGGGCGCAGTAGGGACCCTATATGTGTCTGTTCAGCGTGTGGGCACGTGGGGATCCTGTGTACATCTGCTCAGAGTGTGGGCACAGAAGGGATGCGATACATCTGTTCAGAGTGTAGATGCAGTAGGGACTCAGTATACATCTGCTCAGAGTGTGGGCACAGAAGGGGAGTGGTACATCTGTTCAGAGTGTGGTCGCAGTAAAGACCTACTAGGCATCTGTTCATTCCCCTTTTACAATAACTGGGTTATTGATGGGTGACCCAAAGTAACAACTGCTGTGTTTCATGAACAATCTTGCCAAATTTGAAACACATGTAAACACTGATAAACTGTAGTCTTAATTCTGTTTTAGACAAATGAACTGGTGTTGGGTTTGGAAGATGACGACAGACTCCTGTTACAAGAAGACAGTACGATGAGAGCAGCCGGGATAGGTGAGAACGATGATGTTATGTTTCAGTCGGGTCCCAGATTGTCCTGCCACCAACATTTCACAAGCTCCCCGCAAAGTACCATCAGTGCCATCACTGGTGCCCGTACAGTACCTCATGATTGCGCCAAGGAAGGGTCAGCAGTGTGTGACTTCCGGTTGTTTCACAGAGGGCCATTGACAGCTGCTCTCCAAATGCTCAAATACAAACCGTTCACGATGTGCGCTTGTCACTCTACTGAGGGTGACTTTACCTGATTCACATAGTGGTGCCATTTCTCCTTAATCTTACCGGTGTTATTTGAACTGAGGCTTTGAGATAAGTAGACACGGTACCACTCATGGGGGAGAAATGGCACTTAAGGTGATTTCTGATAGTCAACCAGGGATGGACAAGTTGTAGAATAAAAATGAAAGTTGAATGTGTGTGGCTGAGATTCTACAATGTAGCTCCTCATCCTGTGTGATATGCTTTGTGACCATTAGATGTCACTCTAATTCTACTTATGTGTACACTTAAAATTTAGTATTTATTTGGGCTCTAGAAAGAATGAAGCTTTTTAAGAGTGGTCTAAGCTGTTGAAGTGTTTAAGCCTTGTGTTAGTCTGGGTAAACTAGGGAAACAAATCCACAGAAACTCATATATGGATAAGACAGAGTTTTATATAAAGGATAAGTATACTTTCAGAAAGCATCCCAACCCCATCCAGTCTAAGCCCATATGTCAGACACCGATCTACAATGTCCGCCTGAAACTCACAAAACACACACAATGACGCCAAATGCAGGAGGATCACAGGCCAGTGGGTAGAACGTCTTTGAATCCAGTGGCAGTGTAAGCATCTCAGCACTGGCAGGGCTCTCCACAAGGCTTCTCCAGCAGCCAGGGCTGTATCAGGGTAAGTCCACGTGGCTTCTCCTCAGGGATGTCTCGCAGGAAGTGAGCCTTGCCAGCTCAGGCAGAGAACTAGCTAAGGCAGCCACACTCCGGTTCAACCATCAGAGAGCAAGAGACAAGAGAACTAGAAAGGTGAGGCTCACCGAGCCATTTATCTCTCCATCCTTTAGTTAATCCTACATGTGTTTATCGGCCAGGTTGGCACAATACACCTTCACTTTCTCAAGCCTGTTCTGCCATTTCATCAGTGAACATGGTGAAACTTTAGAAATCATACCTACTTCATCATTATACATAATTAGTGGTTAAGGGATACTCTTAAGTGGTTCACATTAGGAGATCTAAAATATTTTTTAAAAAAACCTTTAGTGTGAATTCAGTGAAGGTTTACAGGATAGATCATCAGTTTTACATTCAACAGTTTATAGACTTATTGTTTCAACTCATTGATTCCCCTCATTGGGTACTTGTTTATACCTCTTCTTCCCTGTATTTCCCATTTCCGTTCCTCATTGTTTCCTAGCTAACCTGACATGGAGGGAGGCTGAGGTCCTCTGCCCCTCTCTACTGGACTAGTAGGTCTCTTTGATGATTTTGAGTTTTGTTTTGCATTTTCCTCCTATTCTTTCCAGGACATTCCTACACGCTCCTACGCAGTTGGTAGTGGTAACTTGGCCTCATTTAGCTCTTCTGGTCTCAGGGCTGTTGAGACTGATGCTTGCACGGTCCATTAAACAGTTTATCTATCTATCTATCTATCTATCTATCTATCTATCTATCTATCTATCTATCTATCTATCTATCTACACCGATGCTTGCACGGTCCATTAAACAGTTTATCTATCTATCTATCTATCTATCTATCTATCTATCTATCTATCTATCTATCTATCATCTATCTATTTATCTGTCTATCTATCTATCTATCTATCTATCTATCTATCATCTATCTCATCATTCTTCTTTCTCATGGGTGGGAAGAAACCAAAAGGTGCACCTTAGATTGCTGTCCTTGAGTTTTTAAGACCACAGTTGCTACTCACCAGTGTAAGGTGTGGCACATTTTCTTTCTGAACTATGGTTTGACCATTGAACTTGGCGACCTTCAAAACTATGCTCCTGATCCCGTAGGTTCAGCAATTCATTCCCTCAAGGTGTTTGGTTATGTTTTAGAAGTTTTTATAATTTGTCCTCTGTGTGCTCTACCACATCCATGGATATATTTTTAGCAAAGCTAAATACCCATGTATAACTGTCCTCTCCCAAACTTACAGATGTTTGTGGGACTATTCCCATTCCCCTCCTGCTGGTAATTCATCCATATTGCAGGATTGGATATACAACAGTATTTGCCTCTGTTGTCTTTGACTTTTGCAAATCTCCCAGTGTCTACCCTCGCCTCCATCATATTTTGCCACCCCACTTCTTATTCTATATTACCTTCCTAGTCCTCCAAATTATAGGAGTCCTGATAGTGTAGTAGTTACACGTTGGGCTGCTAACCACAAGATCAGTAGTTCAAAACCAATAGCTACTCCTCAGGAGAAAGATGGGGCTTTCTATTCTCATAACAGTTACAGTCTCGGCAACTCACGGTGGCCATTCTATCCTGTCCTATAGGGTTGCTATGAGTGGGCCTCGACTTGGTAGTAGTGAATGTGTTTTTGGTTTTTCATCCAAATCAACACTTGTCTACCCTTTAACCCATGACTTCCCCTCCCTCCCTTTCCTTCCTACCATTGGTAACCATAAAGGAATATTTCTTATGGTATGATAACCTTTTCTTGATTTTTTAATAAAAGTGGTCTCATTGGATTGACTAATTTCATTCAGCACAATATCCTCAGGTTCATTCATTTGAATATTATGAGGTGTTTTGCAGATTGTCGTTCTTTAATGTATTCCATGTGTGTATATAAATATAGGTGTAGTATATTACAAATTGGGTTACTAACCATGATGTCAGCAGTTTGAATCCACTAGCTGCTCCACAGGAAAAAGATGAGGCTTTCTGCTACTGTAAAGATTTACATCTAGTTTTTAATGCATCCTCCCCCTCCACTATCATGACCCCAGTTTTACCTTACAAATCTGTCTAGACTGGAGCACGTACACTGGTACAGATAAGAGCTCTCGACACATGGAATCTGGGACAGATAAACCCCTCAGAAACAATAATGGGAGTAACGTTACCATGAGGGTAGGGGAAGGTGGGGGGAGAAGGGGAAGAAAGGGGGAACTGATTGCAGTGATTGATGTATAACACCCCCCACCCCCGAGGGTGATGAACAACAAAAATGTGGTTGAAGGGAGACAGTGGATGGTGTAAGGTATGAAAA
>NW_022103912.1:2580846-2631739 GCF_000313985.2 Echinops telfairi
GAAAATGATGATGGCAACAAATGTACAAATGTGCTTGATACAATTGATGTATGGGTTGTTATAAGAGCAGTAAGAGACCCCAATAAAATGATTCATAAGCACACACACACCAAAATAAAAATACATACATATGTTTACCTCCTCAGAAACCTGAACATTGCCCTGTCGGTTCACTGTGAGTCACAGTGGACTCCGCGGCAGTGAGTTTGGTTTGGTTTGATGTAGTCCATTGCTGGGCCGTGAGGCTGGTTCTGTCTTTTTGCTACTGTTGAGCAGTGCTGCGATGGCATTGTGCCCATTCGTGCCACAGCTCTTATTTCTCTGGGGGATATACCAAGTAGAGCCATTGCCGGGCCCTGGGGTATTTCTATTCCCAGTTTTTGGAGGAAGTGCCAAAAAGATGCAACTGTTTTTAGTTGCATCATTTTTTAGTCTCACCAGCAGCATATGAGCATTCCAGTCTCTATACTCGTGCCAGCATTTGTTTCCTAGGGTTTTAAAACTTTGCTATTAATGCTAGGGAGAGGTGATAGCTCATTGTTTTGATTTGCATCTCTCAATTGGCAAATGGTTGGGAACATTTCTCCAGATGTCCATTGGCTACCCAGATGTATGTTCATAATACTCTGTTCCTGTTTTTAGTTGGAAGAGCAGACATGAGACAGTGTGGTAATGTCCAGTAGGGGTCCAGACAGGAGCAATGGATCCATCCCTATACTACGATTGGGAACATATATTGACTCTGACCTTCTTTTAACTTTGATGATCAATAAGAGTTTATGCAGCTTACCTTTCTGTCATTTCTATTACTAAGCCAATGGAAGTATGTGTCTTCAAGTTGGATGAGTCCCTGGAGATTTTGTGATATGCTTTCAAAGGTGTGATGGGTTTATCTCTCACTCCCCTCCGTTTGTAAATCACTGACCGGAAATGGAATATATCATGTGGTCTCATTATTATTTAAAAAGGTATCTACCAAGGGCAAGACAGGATAAAGTATGTCTGCTAGGGTTCCAGTTCACCCAGCTCATGTGCAGGTTTATTCCAAACAGCCTGTGATTACACAGGGCTCCACATGGGTTCTCTCAGTAATGAACTTGCCAGTCTCCTTAGGGCACCTGCAGAAAGCATGATCCAATCAGAAGACTGGCTTCTAAGGGCATCTGCTGAGCCGGGTGAACACAGGGCAGAAAGGGCTATTCAGAAGGTTGTGGCAACTGTTTTCAGGAACTCTGAAGTGGGGCATTTTGATCGATTTACTCCCAGGATAATCATGGGAGCCTGTTGTGAAAAGGTTTTAAGAACATTGAAAATGGCGTTGGTGAGAAAAATGCCAGCAAAGTTGCAAGAGGTTTCCCCATCAGTACAGTGAGCATGCTCCTTCTTCAAGGGGCTCCAGCGCTGTCCTGTGAGGGTTCCATTGGGAAACCTGGTCCTACCCACCGCACCGTCCTGACTTTGCCCCTCCAGACTTCCTTGAGAACAGGCTCCTTTGGGGCAAAACTCAAAGAGTATTTTGAAGGAACGTGATTTGAGGCCTCAGGGATGCCCAGACGGCCGCCGTGATGTCTACAACGAAGAGCGCAGAGCTCGTCAGGGAAAGGTGAGATGCAGAAGCCCAACTTCAGCAGTGCGTAGACGTCGATGGAGGGGATGTTGAGAAGCAGTACCTGCACAATGTGATAGCTTTGTCTCCAGGGTTTAGTAGCAGTGTTTTTTGGCTTACCCTCACATTGACATGTTTGCATGTGCATATGGAGGAAAGGTCATACACCGGAATTGTAGAAATGGGTTTTTTCTAGGTGGTAGCATTGTCAGTAATTCGTTTTTGTTCGCCCTTCTTATCTGTATTTTCTTATTGTCAATGTTAAGATTTCGACAGCTTACATGTATCACTTGCATATGAAGGAAATATTTCTTAAAAAACAAAACACCCTTAACGTCGGAAAGATTGGGTTTGAATGAAGGCGTGGCATTTTACGGCTTTGTGAACATCAGTAAGTCACTTAGCTTCTTTGAGTTTCTCTCGCATTTTCTCTAGAAATGTGAAAAGGAAACCTTTTTTCTGAAGGTTGTCATCAAGACTGAGTAAAATAAAGTGTGTGGAAGCCCCTGGAAGTGCACGGGCAAAAGTTTCTTTTAAAATACCTGGTATTTTATCAATTAGAAGCCATGCTGGAAAAGTGCCCTTGGCCAACATTTTGAGATTTTTGAACATTGGGTTATTGATTTGTCATCAGTTTCAGGTTTATATATGCATTCAACCACCTCTAAAGGTCAGAATCAAGTCCCTCTTTCTGTGTTTCTTGTTTTGAGGCCCTTTATCTTTGTTCAGGATCACCAATCTTCCCTTGAGTTCTCTACCAGTGTCAGGGCAGTCGGAGAACTCCCAGCTGCCCCCTGCCCGGTCAGCTCAGCAGCCCTGGTCCAGCCCCGCTCAGGCCCTGGTTGGCGTGCTTTCCTGCTTGAAGGCTGACTCTTCATTTCCCTGAGCAGTGCTGCTGTGCTCTGGAAAAATTAGTCATGAGAGGAGGATGCTCACCGGGCAGCAGCAGCAACAAATCCTAAAGGAGAGTTGATCAAGCGATACTTGCAGTCTGCTTTTTCTAGGGAATGTCTCCTCCCTAGGTTCTGTAGCTGGTTAGGATCTTCAGAGGTTGCAGAGAAAAATTCTAAGTCATCACTCCTCGCTTGTCCCCACCAGACCTCGGCATGGAGCTCTCTCTGATAGCGCAGCCAGTTGCCATGGGAATAATGCAGTGTGATGAATTTGTCATTATGACTTTCTGCAGGAGTCATGAAAGGCAAGGCAAGGCTGTGAGGGGGGCAACTGGAGGCAAACCGTGTTTGAAGCTGGCTTTTCTCATGGAGAGATTCTCCAGTTCCTTCTATGCCCTGTTATATGGCCTGTGGATCTCAATTGCTTACTCTGTATCTGATGCCCGTGGAAGCTTTTGCCTGTGGATTTTCTACTAAAATAAGTAAAACAATTTGCTCTGTGAAAGGAATTGTTATGTAAAATTTAAAGATTTTTCACTTTCAGACTTTGGTGGCTAATCTAACAATTATAGCATTAGGGACTATTGCTTATAACGTAAGGCTATATTTTTTGCGTGATGTTACCTATTTATTTTGCTTCACGATACTAAATATTATCTTTTGACTCCGCTGTGGTTTAGGAGCTAAATTGGGACAGGGTAGCCATCGTCAATTGTTACCCTGTCACAATTTAGTTCCTACGATTTCACAGCGATTATATTTTATTAGAAAGATTTTAAACGAGAAACAGTGGGCTCAACTTTTGTCTGAGGCAATAGTTCATGTCTCACGAGAGCCTTGGTGGTGTAGTGGTTAAGCGTTGGGCTGCAATCCACTTGGTAGGCAGTTCAAAACCACCAGAAGTAGCTCCACGAGAGAAAGACGGCTTTCCACTCCCGTAATAGTTACAGTCTCAGAAACCCACAGGGGGCGGCTGTGAGTCAGCCTGGACTCCGTGGCCGGGAAAGCCAGATGCTGCACTCTCCTCGCTTCTTTTGAGGTTTGGTTTTCTGAATGTCACTGCGGTCTTGCTGTTCATCAGAGTCCTGTCCAATTCGTGCGTCGAGGTGATATTGTAGGATTCACTGGCTCCCACTTCTTTCTCATGATGGTGTGTGATTTATACTTCCGCGGGGACTGGGGCCCTTTCGCCATCCTTTCTGGGTAGTGATGTCTCCCTCTGACGGGATGCCGAGGACGCTGAGCCTCTTGGGAACAGTGGAACAGTGGCGTATGGCCTGGGTCCTGGGGAATAAGAGGACTTCAGAATAAGAGGTCAGAATGAGCCCCCGGAGCTTGTTCTTCCCTCCTTACTGGACCTCCCCTCACCACCGGGGAAATTACAGCAAGTGCTCATTCTGATGAAGGTGAGCAGATCCTCTCTGCCAAATGATCTAAATTAGACACCTGAACCAAAACCCCCAAACAAACTCAACTGCCCTCAGTCAGTGCTGACTCCACAGCGACTCCCTGTGGGCTTCCGAGACTGTAACTGTGTACGGGAGTAGAAAGTGTGGTCTTTCTCCTTCAGGGCTCCTAGTGGTTTCCAACTGTCGCCATGCCCATTGCAGCCCACCGAGTAACCTCCACACCGCCAGCAGGGCTGAAATAGTGTGCAATCGCAAGCACAGCAATTTGGATTTTTTTTTTACTGAAGTGCTGACCTCCTTCTAAGAAAACTTAGAAATATAAACTCACTATAGTCTAAACGATTTGTAGATTAGGATTTTGTGAAATTTAGTATAGTCTATATTTCTTGAGCAGGAGAAAGGTGGACATTTTGTCCTTTTAGTCTTAAATTACTACATTTTTTCCTTCACATGCACAGAGGAGCTTCAAAAGTCATGGAAAAATTCCATTCTGTATCATCTGTATTCCTATTTTCCCACAAACTTTTTGAAGCACCTACACGGGCATAATTATATATTCTTATACATACATACACATGCCCATTATGTGCATATAACAATATAAGTACACATATATACTATATGTTATACTACATGTATATCTAATACATATGTTATATCGCATTAATTATCAGGGCACCTGTCTCAGGCTCTGCTGTACAGATTAACATGAGCCCTGAGACTTGAGAGTATACACAGTCAATATTTGTTGACAGATGAGATCATCGCAATGAGTTGAGGATTCAAATGTATTGCACTGGGTTTTTAGTAAGCTTTTACATTTAAAATTGGCTTTTAAAATTCTTTATTCCTTTAAAGTCATTATTACTATGTATGTGAGTGATTAATAGTTTATAATGTATAAAATTTTATAAAATTTTAAAGTTTATGAAATTTTAAGGTCTTAGCTTATGTTCATTCCATTAAACTTGAAAGTCAGTATTTGAAGGATCTCAGCTGTATTGGTAAGTAAGACAGGGTGAACTGGCAAGTATTTGTTCTAGATTCCCATGGCCCAGCACTCTGCACTGGGGTGCACTGCTGCCTGCAGCACCTCTCATTTAAAATCAGGCGCCCTAATAACCACACATAGCAGCCTTCCTGGGGGTTCTTCCAGGGCCATTGTCTCCTTCAGCCCTATTAATTTTATCAACTAGGAAGACATGGAGAGGTAGCATTCATTAAAATATAGTGTGTATCCTAACACTAGCTAGGTGCTTTACATATGCAGTCTTTTAAAAGCTTTTTTAAAAATGTGAATGTTTACAGGGCAAATCAACTTTCTGTTCCACAATTTATGCACATTTTGTTTCATGAAGGAGTCCTGGTGGCGTAGTGGGCTACGTATTGTATTGGGCTGCTAAGCACACCGTCGGCACTTTCAATGCACTAGCTGTTCCAAGGGAGAAAGGTGAGGCTGTCTGCTACTGTAAAGATGTGAGAAACGCGAGGGAGCGGCTCTCCTCGGTCCCATACTGGGTCACAGTGAGCTAGGTGACGTCCACTTGATAGTAGTGGGTTGGGCTGGCTTGGTTTTTGTCTCATCTTCTTCCTTACAAGCCTGGCAATGTAACATGGCTCCGTTCACTTCTACCGTGTGCATCCAGTTTCCACTCATTTCTCTGCCCGCCCTCACTTTTCCTGCCTTCTGAACTTTGTTCTTGGACAAAGTTTGCTGTTTTGATCTCAAGTGATATATTAATCTAAGGAGTACATACCTGCCAAGTGTTATCATTCACCTTACAGACTTCTGTGTTGCTTGGCTACAAATTGAGCCCGGTGGATGGGTTCAGTTTGGGGTATGACAGGTGACTAGGAGCCATTGTCTCAGTGATACCGCCCCTCCCCCTACACACACACACACACACACACACACACACACACACACAGTCTTTTTCAGACCTGTAAGCCTAGCGTTTTTTAGTGTGATTTTGAATTTTCTTCCACATTTTTCTCCTGCTCTATCCAAGATCTTCTAAGAGAGCTCTTTAAGAGTGGTTGATGCTGGCAGGCCAGATTTTAAAAAGAAATTGAGAAGCAGGAACTCATGGAATAATGGTGGAAAACGGCAATTGTGTAGCAGTCTTGAAAATCTTTTGTAATTTGTTTCCACTTAAATTGGAAAATCAGTTTACAAGAAACCATCTCAAAATTCTCCAAAAAAATTATATATTTTTTAAAACAAAAACAAAACACTGTATTCTATTTCGGTTCGAGAAGCATGTTACTAAAGTTTGAAATCTCCTTTATATTTTACTTTTGAGTGTTCAGAGTGATTTTTAATTTGTGGGTTTTTCTTCAGTTTACTAAAGGTGCGAAAAAGCAACCCACCCGATGTGTTTGCATTTCACTCATTTGTCCAGCAGGTTTGTCTGGAAAGACAGCACAATCATCCAAAATGAAACTCGTGACCCTAGATGATCTCATTTTGATCCTGTATGATGAGAGCCGGCACGAGTACTTTATATACATAATGGATTCATCTATAAGCTAATTAGACCCAAGAGAACCTGTGTGTCCTAATAAAATGCCCTGTTAGTCCTTTCTTCACATCAGCTTGCTCGAAGCCTATTATTTGGTAACTGAAGAGCTACACTGCCTATTGGTTTCTTGAGAGCAATACGGAGAAATGTCAACTGCAGCAAGTGAAAATTGTAATTACAGTTAGCATGTACTCAGCAAAGTGCTGTGTGGGCCAAGCACTATGCAAAATTCTGTATGTAAATAGAACCTCCCAGATAAAACCTGGCTCTGTAATTATTAAGGGGAGGGATGCTTTTGCTGATTCTCAGTTAGAAAGAAGGTTAGAGCCACTTGCCAATTATATCAATCCACCTCTGGGCATGCTCCTTTTCACAGAGTAAATCCCAGGAGCTTTTTATAAAGGAAAGATGGCAAACATCTTCAATTATTGAATTTTTTGAAGTGGTCCCTTAAGCATTTTGCTGATTTCAAATGCTGGGCCTTTTTCTAAGAGTGATTTTCTTATAAAAATTCTAACTTAAAGTCATGTAATGCTTTGCCCAGGGTGCATCTGTGGACAGCACCTCCTCATTGATTCCACCTTCTCTTTGCGGTGTCTCTCTCACAAAACCACTGTGACAAGACTTTGCAAACCGATTCTCATCTGCTCTTATTTAATCTTCAAGATGTTGTAAGACTGGAATGAGAATGCACGACTGTGAGGGATTCTATTGTGGTTTTTCCTGCGTTTCAGTATTTTCTATAATGAACACGAGTATTTTATTGCTGAAAACCATTACCTTTGATATTCTTATTTTAAAATAGGAATTTAAATGAAAGCTCATGCTAAGCTCATTTCTTTGTGTTGTAAATTCTAGTGACAAGCTAAGAACTGTAAGCAAAGAAACCAGTGGTAATCCTTGGCATCCTCGATTAAGATGCCTGCTTATTTTAGGTGAAGCATTTTCCTTGTCTGTTTTCAGAGTGGAGTGGATGTTAATTGAGTGCTCAGTATTCATTACAAATAATCCTGTCTGTTTTCTTGTTGAGATTCTGAGGCCCTTTGGCCCTTCCTGTACAAGCCAAGCTGACTGTATTAACTTCTCGTTTAATTTTAAAAATGAATATGGAACTTGTTGGCGTAACACCTTAAAGAATTGCATGCTTAATAATTGGAAGGCTTTCCATCAGATTTGTCTCCAGTCTGAATGAATAATGTTGCTGACTTATTGTTTTAGAAGAGGAAGTCCTTGACCTGCCAGGTTGAAAGAATCGTGACTGCTCTGAACCTTTGTGGGTCCTTTAGCTGTACCGTATCCCCTGTGAATAATTAGAGGTGTTTGAAGGTATTGCGGGAGAAGCCAATTTGTGTCTTTCACTTTGCATATTGTTGAAGCCTCATGAATTAATCAGCAGCAGGGCAAAAATTAACTTCCTCAGACTCACATTTTGATGGGTCATGAGGGAGAATGTAAAGTGATCTGTAAAATATTCAACGGATCCTCTAAGTATTAAATTATTATACCTACAGGGTAATTTCAGGGGGGAGAAAGTTCCCCCCTTCTTCACTATTGGAGTAGCAAATATGAAACAAAATCAACGTTTATTGTTTTCTAGGACTGAAAAGGAGATGAAAGATGGCAATTTTGTGAATTACTGAAAACCAGCTTCTTACATTAACTTTTGTGTTAATGATTTAGGTTTGTTTGTTTTGTACAAATGGTACCAATTTAAAATCCTTGTAACTGCAACTTAAACTTGCATTTGATTTAGTAAGCATATTGTGCAGCCACACAAATAGCTAACCTTCTTACCTTAGGCATCTAAAGCTCTTCTAAAATATTGAATCATTGTAATAATTCCATACTTGTTTAAATTTCAGTTTCACATTAATTTTTGTTTTCTGTTTTCCAGATAATGAAACTGAAATTGCGTTCTTCTGTGAAGAAGATTACAAAAACTACAAAGCTAATCCCGTTACATCCTGGTAATGACCTCCTTGGCTTCCGTTTTGCATACCCGTGGTAAACTCTTTGTTCCACTAATTTTGAAGTTGACAAATAAATCTTATAATGTTAATACCATGTTCAGTTATTTGAGCTAAAATATCTGTCATGATTTTTCTTTGTACAGTCCCACATTGCTTCCTTTCTTGTTGTAAAACAGTATGTTTGTTTATGAGGAAAGAAATTGCTATTCAAAAGTCATAATGGGATATTGGTACTTTAATCATAGATATTTTTGATGGCTTGTATGTTGGATTATTTTAAAAGATGATAAGAGAAAGATCATTCTGTTTCTATCATAGGTTCTTCCATAATTTCTAATTAGAGCAACTCTTGGGATCTACCAGAGATTTCAGGTCTCCTGTGCCCTTCAGTACTCTGTCTAGGTCTGGAATCTGGGATACACACCACCTCGTGGGAAACAGAATTGTGCATACGTTAGTGAGGTTTTAGTACCTCAGTCCCAAAGAACCTTGATGATTTTCTTTTTTCTTGAGCTGTGTTTCCTGACCTTCAGGAGCAAACTAATTGAACCAAATCCAGTATTTGGAGACGGGAGTGGGTGAAGTGGGGGATGGCAATGGCATAGCTAATCTCTATAATTTGTCCCCCAAACAAAAGCCAACATTCTTTCAATACCTCAGTGACAAACACAAACTGCAATTAAAAATGGACTGCGGCACAACCAGACACTTCACCAACGAAGACATTCCAGTAGCAGACAAGCTCATGAAGAAATATTTTCAGTCATTACCTATTAGAGAGGTAGCTGTAACTCAAGTACAGTGAGAGAACAGCTCACCCCAGGACTAGTAACAAAACAGAAAACGGGCTGGCAAAAGTGGCGTTTTAGGCCAGGGGCTCTAGAGAAGCACAACCAGTGAAGACATGCATCTCAAGGAATTGGCTCATGTGCGTGTAGAAGCTGGCAAGTTCCAAGTCCATGGTCACATGTCAGACCGGCAGCTTTTCCTGACGCAAGAAGCTGCAGAGGCTGATGAATTAATATCATCAGGTCAGATGGCCGGCTGTGGCTTCAAAAACGAATGGATCCCATGTCCACAGATAAGATGGCAGCTGCAGGGGCTAATTCCCAGGATCAGCTGGCAATATGGCAGGCTCTCGGCTCAATCCAAAGACCCAGAAATCATGATGAGCCACATGCAGGAGGCAGACACAGCAAAAAGCGAGACCACTTTGCCAGAACATCCACATACATTGGAAGCAGAACACACCCACAGTGAAATTCCCTTTTCCATGGTTGGCTACTCAAAGCAGACCTTGTCGTGGAGGTGATTGTATTGTGTCAGCTGTCATCATGGGGGATGACTGTATCGTAACTGCCGAAACTACTCGTGGCTCTGCCAGATTGATACACCTTAACCATGTCACCTGTGGAAAGACTGGAACCCTCATCAATTGTGGGTGGGATTGTAAAATGGTACACTCCCTGTAGAAAACATTACAAGTTCAAAATAGAAATACTGTATGATCTAGCAATCCCACTTTAGATGTACCAGAGAAATAAGGGCTGTGACATGAACAGATAGATGCACATACCCATGTTCATCACAACACTCCCAGCAGCAAAGAGGTGGAGTCAACCTAAGTGCCCATCAACACAGGAATGGATAAATAATATTATACAGCATTAAAGAATTATGAAAACTCCGTGGAACATCTCTTGACATAGATGAGCCTGGAGGACATTATGCTTAGTGAAATAAGTCAGTTGCAGAAGGACAAATACCGTATGAGACCATCACTACAGAAAGTCACACAGAAAGAACTATTCTGTGATGGTTACCAGAGGAGGGAGGGATGAGGGGGGGAAATCACTGTGTAGATGATAGACATTTATTAATTTGGATGAGGGGAAAGGACATGTCCAATAAGGGAGCGATCACACATTATCGCCAGGGCAAAGAAAGACACTGGCAGGTACGCAAGTTAGAGACAACAAAGGTGAATACTATTATTACATATAGAATCCTGCACTATCAGTAGTAAAAGAATCTATGAGTGAATGCATAGGTAAACATGCAAACTGAACAGAAATGGGCAAGTGAAGGCCACATCCATCTATGGATTTGGCAGACATTCTTTCTACCAATCATAGATATATCTGTGTGGCGTTGTGGGTTGAGTTGGCCTGCTAACCACGAGGTTTGAAACCACCAGGCCCTCCTTGGGGTAAAAAAATGAGGATTTCTATCCCTGTAAAGAGTTACACCTTGGAAACCCACTGGGGCAGTTCTGCCCTGCCTATGGAGTCGCCATGAGTCAGAATTTACTCGATGGCGGTGACTTTTCCAGTTTGGTTTATATAACAGAGTAAAAGGGACAAAGCGATGAAAACCTCCAAGGCAGAGCCATACATTTTGTGAGGATGAGTTACTGGGCCTGGGGCCTAGCACCACAGTCTCGGAATAGCAAGTCAATTGTCTTAACACAGTTTGTAAAGACAGGTGTTCTGGGGAGTCGTAACTGGGGTCTTCAAAGGTAGCAAGTTCATCTCAGAAACAACTATTGGTTTCTCCCTGTCCAGAGAAAAGAAGAGTGAAGAAAATCAGAGACTCAAGGACACCATTTGTTTACGGGACTCCTGGAATGTGTAGACTACAGTTTCCTGACTCCAGAAGAGCCAGGTGGCACCTGGCTCCCCTACCTGCCACTTTGATCGGGACCACAGAGTGTCCTGGAGAAAATGGAGAAGAAAATTGAAAATCATAACAGACCAGACTTATGATATGATCAGGACTGGGGTTACCTCTGAGATGACAGCGTTACACTTGCCTCAGCCTGGAACTGACCCTGCCCTTGGGAATCACCGTGATGCCAAATAACATGCAGGTGTGTGAAGTGAACACTAACCCTCAGGAGGAACAGACTCTTGAACAATTAGCCAGATGAGACCAAAAGGCCTTCTTTTACCCCAACACAAAGCCAGAGGCTGGAAAGGAGGACCAATAGAATGGAGGAGGCAGAGGGAAGTGCTTTCATATAGAGGGGAGTACAGCCAATACCTCTAACATACGTGTCTGCATTGTGGAATGGAAAATTTGCTCGATATGATTGAACGTGAGCCACGATGAACAAAGAAAATTGTTCATTGAGAACAAGTCTATGGGCTGAAAGACACGTTCTTTCAAAATAAAACACTACCTTTGGTTCTTGGTAATGGCTGGTTATCTGCACAAGTAACAGAGAAAGCAGTAGTCTCAAAGGGGTTTCTCAGCCAGCATGATGTAGTGAGAACTCTTAGAAACGTTAGGGGACTCTAGAATTACTCCATGAGCCCTCACCACAGTCAGCAGGGCTGAATGGATTCATCATGGTAGTGTTTCACTGAAGAAAATCTATTTTAAAAAGACAACCAGGAAAGCCTGATTAAAATGAGAAGATGCTTTGTTGAAAGGTTTAATAGAATATACTTTAAGGCAAATTCCATTTTATTTATCAAGGTGCTGACTGTACAGATGTCCTAATTATATGTATATAATTAGGATAAATATATATGTGATATTTAATGTGACAAATAATAAACACATTTTTCCCTCACTGAGTAGGGAAAGATACATAAGCAATGAATTTTAATATAGTCAAGAAAACTGTGTGGGAGCATATTAATTCTGTGGTGGGCATCATATTTTTTTAAATGCCAATTAAATTGCACCTTAAAAATTAAATAGGAAGTTTTGCATAGACTAGCAGAGGGAAATGCAAAAGAAGAATGTTGGAAAGTGTAGAGTTTTCCATCAAGAGGATATGTTTCAGTGGACTAGCGTGAGAAGTGGACATGTTTCAGTGGACTAGGGTGGGAAGTGGACATATTTCAGTGGAGTAGGGTGGGAAGTGGACATGTTTTGGTGGACTAGCGTGGGAAGTGGACATGTTTCAGTGGACTAGTGTGGGAAGTGGACATATTTCGGTGGACTAGCGTGGGAAGTGGACATGTTTCGGTGGACTAGCGTGGGAAGTGGACATGTTTCAGTGGACTAGCGTGGGAAGTGGACATGTTTCAGTGGACGAGCGTGGGAAGTGGACATGTTTCAGTGGACTAGCGTGGGAAGTGGACATGTTTCAGTGGACTAGCGTGGGAAGTGGACATGTTTCAGTGGACTAGCGTGGGAAGTGTGTGGAATCCAGTGGAGAAAGGTAGGGTCAGAATGGCAGGTTGAGCCACATTATAAAGGGTCTTAGGAGTCCTGCTAGAGGGTTGGAACTTCATCTAGTAGGGTGGGCGATGGGAGCTGGTGGAAGGATATATGCAGGTGCATTGCCTGGCCAGATGTTTGTCTTCGTGAGCTTTGACAGTGGTGCCTAAATGGCAAAAAGAGTAAAAGATAGTTATGGGCCAGGCAAGACTGGAAAGCCCACTTAAAGGCCATGCCAGAGAGGAAGAAAGGAAAAGATATTTTTCAGATAACAGTAACATACGAAGGACTACACCTGCCCGGCCAAACCGGATTTATTTATTTATTTAATAAAAAATCATTTTATTGGGGCTCTTACAACATTCTGTACAAAATTGTACCAAGCATATTTGTACATATGTTGCCATCATCATTTCCAAAACATTTCTGCTTCAGCCCTTGTTATAAGCTCTTCTTTTTTCACCTCCCTCCCATCCCCTGTCACCCTCGTGAATCCTTGATCAATTATATATTGTTATTATTATTTCATATCTTAATCTGTCTGTTGTTTCCCTTCACCCACATTTTTGTTCTTTGTCCCCTTTGGTGGGGGGGGCGGGGCGGCGGCTATATATCCAACCTTGTAATGAGTTCCACGTTTCTCCTCCTCCCTGACCTTCCCCCGACCCTCATGATATCACTACTCCCACTACTGTTCCTGAGGGGGTTATCTGTCCTGAAATCCATGTACCCAGAGCTCTTATCAGTACCTATGTGTGTTCTCAGGTCTAGCCAGATTTGTAAGGTAGAACTGGGTTATGGGAGTGGGTGGGGGAAGGGAGCATTCAGGAACTAGAGGAATGATGTGTGTTTTGTTCGTGCTATACCGCACCTTGGTTGCATCCTCCCTTCCTTATAACCCTTCTATGCGGGGATATCCAGTTGTCTACAGATGGGCTTTGGGTCTTCACTCCAACACCCCTTGTTTGCATGATCTAATTGTTTGTTTGGGATCTTTTGATACCTGAACCTGATCCCGTCGACACCTCATGATCACACAGACTGGTGTGCTTCTTACATGTTGTCTTATTTGCTTCCCTGCTGGATGGCTGCTCCTTTAACTTCAAGCCTTTAAGACCCCAGACACTATATCTTTTGATAGCTGGGTACCATCCGCTCTCTTGGCCACATTTGCTTATGCACCCATTTGTCTTCAACAATCATATTGGGAAGGTGAGTATCAAAGAGTGCCAGGTTATTAGAACAAAGTGTTCTTGTGTTAGGGAGGCCTTGAGGTCCAAAGTCAGCCTGCTATCTTAATACTTAACATATAAGTATATGAACATTGGTCTCCATCCCTTTCATTATAAATTAGTATAGTTACATATATACATGCCTATAGCGCTACCTCTATAAATAGCTCTTGCCTTTGATTTCTTTCCTCTATTTCCTTTCATCCTCCTCCTGTCCCACTATCCTGCTCACCCTCCATTCGGCTCCCAGTCATTCCTCTCGGATACATTGCACTTGATCAAACCCCACCAGGCATTATACACCCTCCTCACCATCAGTTTTAGGTCTCTTGTTGTTCCCTTATCCCCGAATTTGTTTGCTCCCCACTCTCTCTCTATGCCCCCTCCTCTCCCATGCTCCCACTGAACCGCCTGTCCCGTTGTTTTCTCCTCGGGATTGTTTGTCCTGCCTATCTTATATAGATAGACATAGGGTGAAAGAAACACAAAAAGCAAACAAACAAAACAAGGGGGAAAAAAAACCCTAATAGATAGTTCCAGGTCTGTCTGCTGACCCATATGTATAAAGACCATTTATTTTCCCAAGGCTATGTTTTTAAATTTTTTTACAAAACAACCTTATCACCTTCAAATTACTCTTCCATTACACTTAATAGATTTGTTAAATATGCAATTCCATTCCTGGAAACATTTTTCAAACTCATCTGTTTGGACGGCTGACAGAACCTCCCTCATTTTTTTTCCTTCACCTCTTCTACATTGTCAAATCGCTGTTCTTACATGTCCCTCTTCATTCTCAGAAACAAAAAGAAGTCACATGGAGTGAGGTCAGGTGAGTAAGGTGTGTGGGGCAAGAGAGGCATGCTGGTTTTTGCCAAAACCCGGAGCACTGAGATGGCTGCATGAGCAGGTGCATTGTTGTAGTGGTAAAACCAGTGCTGTCTGCCACAAATCAGGCCTTTTTTTGTTGTACACTGTTATGCAATCTTTTCAGAACCTCTAAAAAGAAAGCTTGATTAACAGTCTGACCTAGTGGAACAAAATCCAAATGCACTACGAGTTGACATTTTTGTCTGTTTGGAAAGTTGACGGACATCCAGAATCAGATTTGTCATCAATCAACATTTCACCTTTTTTGAGATGAGAGAAAATCACTTGTACACTTGAGTTTTTGCATAGCGTGTCCTTGTAAGCTGTGTTCAACATCACAACAGTTTCTCTGGCATTTTTCCTGAGCAGGAAACAACATCCCACAGCTGCACACTGTTCTCTTAAATTTGGCATAAACAAACCAACAACAACCAAGGTTCAAGCGAAACTGCTTTTACGAAAAAATTCACACTGACCAGAGAGAACCTTCCCAGGAGATGCCGTTGGGTGCACTAACTCAGAGCGAGTTGTTCCATGCTCGCCTAGTGGAAAAAATGCATATTTCGAAAGCTCCATTCTACCCAGCGCAGTTCTGTTTTTTGGGCGTGTCCCCTCATATTGTCTTGCCTTAGATGACAAGCATTTCATTAGCTCCTTTACATGTATTATCTCATTTGGTTTATGCCACACCTCTTCAGATTGATAGTACCATGTCTAATTTATAGATGAGGAAATTTGTGCCTGGAGAGAGACATTTACCTAAGACAATAGAGTACCATACAACAGGGCTTAGAGACAAAAAAGTCTGTCAAAATTGTGACCTGGTCCATTCCATCCCCAGGCCATAAGGTAGAGTGATAAAATCTTTGGGATATGGAGAATGACTACTTGTGGAGTGGACACTTCAACGATTCTTGATCCAGTGACTAGATTGCTAAACACAATTTGGTAATTTGGAGAATAGGTTAAAACATTTCATTTGCCCCTTTTGTAAACTTTCACTTTTTGCTTATACATTTTTCTTTTTATAAAAAATCAAGCATATCTTTTTCTGTATGTTTTCTTTTGAGCAAATAACAAAAAAATGTGCATACAATCCCTCATTTCATTTGGTGTGTGTATCTTTACCTTACTATGAAAGTTACATATAAACTAGTTTTCATTTATAAATGCAGATTAAAAATTTTATAAAAAGGTTGTTTATAAAAAGAGCTTTTACCAGGAATGGAAGATAGGTTAAAAATTAGAAAGCCCCAGAAGGGCCACAAGGAAGTGTCGAATGAGTCAGGGTGCAGTATAGCACTGATGAAACACACAGCTTTCCTCTAGTTCTTTAATGATTCCTCGTCCCCACTATCATGATCCCAATTCTACCTTACAAATCTAGCTAGACCAGAGCATGTGCACAGGTACAGATAAGAGCTGGAAACACAGGGAATCCAGGAGAGATAAAACCCTCAGAACTGATATCGAGAGTGGTGATACCAGGAGGGGAAGGGGAAAGATGAGGGAGAAAGGGGGAACCGGTCACAATGATCTACATATAACCCCATCTCAGGGGGAGGGACAGCAGGAAAGTGGGTGAAGGTGGATGTTGGTCAGTGTAAGACATGAAAATTTTTTTTATAAATTGTCAAGGGTTCATGAAGGAGGGAATGGGGGAAGGGAAAATTAGCTGGTATGGGGGCTCAGATGGAAAGAGAATGTTGTAAGAATTTTGATTGTGGCAGATGTGCAAATGTGCTTGACACGATGGATGTATGGATTGTGATAAGAGTTGTACAAGCCCCTAATAAAATGATTAAAAAATAAAATAAAAAGACAGGAACCTAGTCCTACAAAAAAAGTAAAGGGAGAAGAGCCAGAAAGAGGAAATATGTTCATATTTTAAAAACAACCTTTTAAAATCATACACCTATCATGTATATTAAATTCACAAAAAACTATTGATATAAAATAAAAATAGTAAAGCATTAAAAAGATTGATGTGGGGATGATAGTACAATTCTCCGTGATATGATGTAATGGTTCCACTATTGAATTATATGATATTTAAATTACTTTCCAGTAAAACTGTTGAAAAATAAAATAAAATTTAAAAAAATTAGAAAGCTTATCAGTGAATTCACAAAATCTGTAGATTAAAGGAGTTAAAATACATTAATCTTAGTGTTAAAAGGCATGTGCTGATACTCAATCTCATACATGAATAAAAGCTAGCAACAGATGAAATGTCTTTCACCTGGTGAAGGTTATCCACCAAAAATCCACTTACTGGGAAGGGTTTAGATAAGACTGGGATATGAACAGGGCAGGAATGATCACTGTTACTTGTATGAATCAGTATCATTCTACAGGTCTTGTTGTAACTAATAAAATAAAAGTAATGTTGTTAGGTGCTGTTGAGTCGGCTCTGATTTATAGCTACTTTATCTATAGCAGAACAAAACACTGCCCAGTCCTGTACCATCCTCACAGTTGCCATATTTGAGCCCATTGTTGCAGTCACTGTGCCAATCCATCTTGTTGAGAGGCTTTCCCAACAATCCTCTACCAAGCATGATAATGTTGCATAACAGGAAGAAGAAATCCTGAAAAGATTGGGAAGGAAGCGATACAATATACATTCACAGACAGTAGTATTTCAAGAGAAAATCACTTGATAATGAACTTGATGGTGAACCTAAGAAGACATGCTCAGAATTTACTTGTTGATGTAAAAGACCCCAATATAGTGATTCTGCATTTTTATAGACGGAAGATTCATTGTTGCAAAATGTTGACTGTACCTGTCTTAGTTATCCAGTGCTGCTTGGACAGAAATAACCCAAATTCGTGGCTTTAACAAACCAGTTCTCGAGGAAACTTTCTATCTCTGTTGGCTCTGGGAAAAGGTCTTTGATCCCTTTCAGCTTGTTTCTTGATTGCTTGGAGATTTCAGGCAGCATGGCATCTGTGTCAGGCTGGGTGGACTAGAGAAACAAAATTCATAGACACTCATATACGTATAAGAAAGAGCTTTATATACAAGAGCAGTTGAATATTGAGAAAACCTTCCAGCCCAGTCCAGATCAAGTCCGTAGGTCTGATATTAGTCCATATGTCCAATACTATCTGTAAAGCCCTCTTCAGACTCACGAAATACATGCAATGACGCCAAATGGGGGAACATCATAGGCTAGTGGGTGGAAGGCCTTGTGGATCCAGTGGCGGTGTAAACATCTCAGTGCTGGCAGGGGTCTCTATGTGACTCCATCAGCCTCTCTCCATGTGTCTTCTCAACTGGATGTCTCTCAGGGAGTGAGCGTGTGTCCCGCCGCCAGTGAGCTATTTATCTCCTTAGCACCTCCCAATGAGGTCATCAAGCTGCGACCTGATTGACAGGCTAACCTCCACCACATTCACTCGTAAATCTCAAATTGACAACAGATTATGTAACTCCCACAGCATCTATTTTCCCTTAACCCTATTGCTTCATCTGCTTCTTTATATCTCAAGAGATTGAGTTTTAACTTGCTCTCATAAAGTGATCGCTGAAGATATGAGTGAGACAGCAAAGTGTGGTGAAGACACCAGGCGGGCCCAGCTCTCAGAAAGAAGAGTCTGAAGTCTTAAATGTTTGACTTAAAATGAGCAGCCATCTAACTGAGGTGTCAGCTAAGTCTTCACAGAAGGAGCACACCAGTCTGTGTGATCCAAGGATTGTAAATAATAGAAAAATCATAGGAGGGAATATTATTAGATCTTAAATGCCGAGCACCTGGTTGCAGAAGGGTGTGGATGACAGTGAAAGCCCAAAATCTGTTTACAGTGTCTGCACATGGATCACACCTCCATTGAATTCCCTCGGACCATTGGCCAGGATGTGAATAGTCTTGTCCTCATACAGAGTACATTGGACACTGCTTTAATGCTGGTGTAGTTAGGTTAAATTTTAACATCATTTTGTTTCCCTTTTGACCCATTTTTAATTTATTCTAGTTACTATTCTACTTTCTCATGGATTGAGGTTTTTCAGTGTTCTATTTTGTCACTGGGATTTTTTTTGGCATGGCTTTCTTTTATGAAATCCAGGCTGTGTAAATCAATAGAGATGGTAACTCGATCTATCGTTTCTTAGGATTGTGACAGGGGAGGTTGTACAGAGACCTCCCACGGTTGCAATGGGTAATGGGAAGCTAATAATAATGAAAGGGTCCAGCCGTAACATATCATTCTTAGCCATAGCTGGAATCTCTAAACCCTTCTCTGTCCCCACTGAGTGTAAGGTGACACCCGCCTTCTCAAGACTGCTTCCAGAAACCTTCTCCTCTCTCTTCACCATTCTGCGGGTGCCACCGCCAATGGGGGGAAGCGCGGGCTCCTTTCAGACATAATGTATTTCTGTCCCCAAAGTTTATTAGCACGGGATTCCTTTGTTCTCTCTCTGACTCTCTCACCTTCCCGTGCGGCCACAGGTCTGCCCCTCTGTCTCTCCTCGCTAGCTCTCCCTTTCTTACCTGTGGCTGTTCTTTCTTTGCTCTTGTCTTTCAATCTCCCCTCACCTTGCCCCTTTACTCTCATTCCATTCTAAACACCTGGGCAGGTTTTTAACTCTAATAAACCTGTTCATTAAAACCCACGCCCTGGGTTCACTTTCCTTTTATTCCCATCCTAACAGTGACAGGTACAAGAATGAAGACAATGCCTAAAATAGATTGTGGTGTTGATGGCACACTTTAAAAAAGTAGTCCATTCACTTGTATGGTACACGAATAAATGTCAACAAAATGGGTTTTAAAAGATTGATTCAAGACACGCCCTACACTAATACTTTTATTCCTAGATGGAGTTACAGCTATAGGTATAAGGGTTAGGGTTAATAACATTTGGAGGGCAGGGGCCATAGTTCAATCCTTAACAATACCTAATTTGTAGCTTAGTGCAATCTTAATCAACATCGCAAAAGCTTTCTCATCTGACTTGACTTGCTGATTTCATTCATTTGGAAAAGGAAATATGTAAGAATAAACAGGATCTGTTTGGAAAAACCAAGAGTTGGGGCATTGTTCACCAGCAAAATTACATTTTAAGGCTGTCGTATTCAAAACAATTTGCTATTGACAAAGAAATGGAAATATCACTGGAAGAGAATAAATATCAAAGTGGATTCATGTCTGTGGAAACAGTAATGTAGCATTTGCAGTCCATGGCAAGAAAAGCCACAGGTTAGGGGAGTGAAATGGTTTCTCGTGTGGCCCTTTTGCTGTGGATGTGTGTCAAAACAAAAACTTGAGAGGACCTTTCCTGAGTTGATTCACATTTCCCGGGTAATTGAAGTTGGCGGGGCTGCAATCCGGCTAAGAGTACTGGTGGGGCCCTGAACGGGGCAAGGGAAGCTCTGCCTTGGAATGGAGGAGTAAAGCTCCCGTGGAAAGGGCTGCGAACCAGAGGGAGTTCCTGAATAACAAAAGGTGGAAGGGTAGGTGCATCCTTTGGGGGCACAGAGGACCCTCCCAGATGCTGCAAGAGTTATGTGTAACACTGATGAAAGCCCCATGACACAGATGGAGAACCGGGTCCTGTGGAAAGCAAAGCCGTCAACAGAGACCAGGAGAAGCTGGTAGGCCAGGCAGAGGAGAGTCAGCAGAACAGTCGACCCAGATGAAACACAAGTTTCGGGGAGCTGCTTGGCTGAGAACTGAGAGAGGAGTGCGTCTGTTAGGACCCAGCGATTCCTGCACCGAAGACCCCAGTGGAAGAGCTACAGCAAGTGTAGAGTTGTGGGTAGTGATGGCGCCGGAAGTGGCAGGATAGTCGAGCCCTGAGAATGGAGCAAAGCAGAAATGAAGAGCTGGGTCAGCAGAGAGCGTGTCTGGCACCCTTTACACAGTCCTAGGAAGTCAGACATATCCCCGTTCCATGATCTGTGGATCCAGCCCCACAGTCAAACGGGTCCTCGGGAGCGGCGTGTGTGATTGTGGAAGAAAAAGACGATAGACAGTGGGGCACCGGGGTTCATCCCAATATCAGAATCAAGAGAGCTAATATATTTTCCAGTGGGTTTATATAATCATGAGGCTTACAAGCCTATAGGTGGCACATACGTAACAGAGTGGACAGGTTACAGAGTGAGGCAGTGGCTTAACCTTGTATGTCCTTGAGCTCTTCCCAGGGACAGCTGTGTCAGTATCAGAAGGAGACTTCAGAAGGGAGTCAGCAGCCCTTTGGGTGGGATGGACCAAGGAATCAGATTGCTCATAAAAGACCGGTAGCCACTGCCAAAGTAAACCTGAGTCGTGTGTACCCCATGGACAAGGAGGTAAAGTCTGGGCTCCTACGTAACTCTAACCCCAACTCAAGAACACTTAGTTCTGGTAACATGGCCCTGCTCCAATATTCACCTTCATGAAATGATCACTCAAGGTAAGGGTGCTACAGAAAAGTGTGGTGAACAAGGTAGATGGTGCCTGGCTATCCGAATAGTGACTGGGGTCTTAAAGGCTTGTATTCAAACAAGCAGCCATCTAAGCGAGGCGTCAACTAAGTCCACAAGGAGGAAGCACACCAGCATGTGTGACCAAAAGATGCCAATCTTTATATTACTATTTTATCCTTACCACTTTATTTTGATTTTGTATTTGATTGTTTCTGTTGGGTTTCCCAGGTCGTGAAGTGCGGAAGGAGTGGGTGCATGGTGATAATAAGTGATGCAAGCATTTCTAGGGGGGGTGGGGGTGGGGGTGGGAGAGAGGGCAAGGGGATTTGGGGAGTGAACAATGAAGGCAGGAGCGGGGAGGGAGCACTAGAATGGATTGTGATTACACAGCCCATTCAAAGGCTATTTGAACCTGGTGGGGGCAGTGTTCTAAATTGATTGTCGTGATTGTACAATTCTTGAGTGAATGATTGAACTATTGTCTGCTATGTGGACTCGGTGCCAATAGACTGTTGGAGAAAAAAAAAAAGGAGAGAGTCACAGTTGCCGAAACCCACAGGGGCGTTTCTCCTCTGTCCTGTGTGTCGGAAGCGACTCTCTGGCAATAAGAGAAGTTGACGTAATTTGACCAAAGAGTAAAACCTAAATATCCTTTTGGGGTCATTTGAGCCAAGTTTTTGAATCTATTTGCCATCCAGGCAGGCTCACTGTTCCTGAGAGATACTGGAAGATAAAAGAAAATATTTCGGGGAGGGGGGGCGGTGCGAAGAAGATAGAAAGAAAAGAAAATGTACTCCCTGGCGCACAGCGAGCAACCAGACACCCATATGAGACTTCTTCTAAGGCAGCATCTGTATGGAGGGCTAATGTGGGGTGTTTTTCAGTCTACGGTCTGTGTATTTGACGTCATCTCCATCTTGGGACTGTTGAGAGCTTTCTCTAGTTAGGACTGGTCTCGGGGCTCTGTGGTTACAAGCGCAGTCATCAGGTCATATACGCTCCCTCCCTGGTCCTCAGTATCCCACAATGATCACAGGTGACTTGGGTATTGCTGTGAGGCTGGGAACTTGACCCTGGTACTTCAACTACTAGCAAAGAGTTGCCATTTGCAGTTCAAATACCGTGGTGGACAGTTTCATTGGAGCCTCTGGGTAGAACAGGAAGAAAGATCGGGTGACCTACTTCCAAAATCCAGCCCACAAAAACCTTACAGCTAGATTACAATGGTCCAATCCATAGCCCATCTTGGGGATGATGTAAGACCAAGCAGGGTCAGTATAGCCCATGTGCAAGGGTTTGCTGTGAGTCAGGACCTGACTCTAAAGCAGTTAAAAACACAAAGGAACTCAATGCCACTGTGTCAGTTCCAACTCAGCAGCCCTACAGGACAGGGTAGAACTGCCCCTGTGGGTTTCTGAGACTGTAATTCTTTATGGGAGTAGAAAGCCTTGTCTTTCTCCTGTGGAGTGGCTAGTGGTGCCAAACTGTGGTAGTTGGCAGTCTAACACATGTCCCAGTATGCTACCAGGGTTGCCTAACACCAAGTAAGCGTCCGTTGGATGTTTTATGTCACTTATTGTGAGCAGTGCAGCAGCATTCACCTTGTTAGGGAGCCAAGGGCCTGTATTTCAAAGAGATTCGGCCATTTGTACAAGACCTAAAATCTGTGAAATCAAAGAGCAGTTTCCTGGCTTCCGATATCACATCAGGCTACTCTCCTAACCAAGTCCAGTCAGGACACTTGGAGAATTATGATGTGAAGGTTCTAGACTACGGACCAAGAGAAAGTTTCTCGTTTTTGTGGTTTGGCCTCGTCCTACATGCATTTTCTTGTCATTCTCACCAGATTATGTAATTCCCACAAAGGACTTGGCCTTTTTTTTTTTCTATGCCAAAGAAACAGATAGGTCCTAGGTCACTAAATAGCCAGATCCCATCTAATACAAGTCTGGGGAACTTATTACCATAGCAAAAGTTTGGCATACCCTGTTTTCCCCCCGACTGTCCCAGACTCAGGAGAGTCTGGCTACTTTGGCCACACAGACTGGGAGCCTGGCCTGGATCTTTTGGGAAACTGCTGCTGACCAGTGAGAAGAGAAGGGGAGGGCAGGGCAGGGCGTCATCATTTCCTGTCTGTGTGTGCACGCAGGAAGACAGACTGCTTAGCCTCTTCTCTAGGGGAAGATGGGTCAAGCATGGCAAACTCCGAGAAATGGGTGCTTGCCATTGTTTTTCCATTGGTGTGTGCACATGTGGAGGTGTGTGTGTGAGCACATGCCTGTGCATTTGTGTACTGAAAGATGGCCCAGAACCACCATACATTTACTAGTTTAATGCCCTCTTTGCTCTCACATGACATGTATTAATATGATGGCAAAGGCCTTCCCTTGTAAATGAATGTTACTGGGAAATTTCCCCCAGCACCAACTCCCATGGCTGATGTAAACAGAGCCCGATCATTAAAGAGTTCCATTTGTGCAAAACAACACCTCACAGGTTACGGTTCAGAGCTGAGCTATAATTGCACAGCCTCCTTTTCTTACCAGTATGCTAAGTTCCATGCCACTGAATCAACTAATGACACTATCAGTAGACTCGCCTTATGTCCACCAGAGATGATTGTTAAGGTTCTTTGCCCCAGAAATGATAATGAGACCTCTAAAATGAACCAGAGTTGTACATGATTGGAGGACAGGTGAATGGATTCTGGGCTCCCACTTAATTCTAGCCCCAAACCAAGAGCATTGAGTTCTTATGACTTGACCCTCCTCGATGCTCACCTTCATGAACTGATCGCTGAAGATAGGAATGCTACAGCAACCTGTGGTGAAGAGAGCAGATGGTGGCCAGCTATCAATCAGAATAGTGTCTGGTGTCTTAAAGGCTTGTATTTAAACAAGCAGCCATCTAAGTGAGGCTTCAACTAAGTCCACGTAGAAGAAGCACACTGAGATCCAAAGATGACAAATAACAAAATCCACATATGAAGTTTCCAGAGCTTACATTGTGAACACCCAGTTTATGGAAGGCTATAGGTGACAGTTGGAGCCCCAAATCCCTCTGGAGAGGACTTGCTCAGTCTATGCCTCTGGCAGATCCCCTCTGCCCTCAGTTGAGGGACTTGAATAACAGGGCTTTCAGGCAGGGATTATTGTCAACTTGACTATGGTGGGTGGAACTACAGTATGATACCTGGTCATTGGATCTCCCTCTCGACCCATCCTGGATTTGTTCTAGGTTTACATATTTCTCCCTTGTTTCTTGACAGAAGTTTTCCTCTGGCTTGTCTTAATATCGCCAGTGGTCTCTTCTTTTCCCCTTTCATGTTTATATTCACTGTGTTGCTCCTTTTGTGGTGGGGGCGGGGGAGTGTATGTGTCCCAGTATATGAGGCATAGAAGGAGAAGATGTATAGACAACATTTGATGCAATTATTGGAGATGTGTGCAGGGGAGTTGAGGGAGTTGGGGAGCAAATAATGAATACAGGAGTGGGGAGGAAGCACTAGAATTGATTGTGGGGATGTATAGACAACTCTTTTTAAATATAATTGAACTATGGAAAAGTATGATATGTGAATTATATCGCCATCAAACTATTTGGGGTAAAAACAAAAACAAAACCCAGCGGGTCTTGGGTCTTTACAGGCCTGGCAAATCTTCTTCTCCTTAACTTACAGGGAGCTTTCCTATTGGACCCACAGCATGAAAACAACAGCCTTTAGCTCTGCAGGTCCACCCGTGTGGGTGAGACATAGGTGGGGGAAGGAAACACAGTGGCTACCTCTTTCCATCAGAGGAGATGTAGTGATTCAAAGTATCAGGCCTGAGACCAGATCCCCACTTCCAAATGTGCGTTTTAGGTTGTAGGAGCCACAGAGAGTTTTATGAATGGCTTGGAGATCCCCTAAAAGAAATAAGTACCCTGTTTCCCGGAAAATAAGACAGTGTCTTATATGAATTTTTGCTCCTAAAGATGTGCTAGGTCTTATTTTCAGGGGATGTCTTATTTTTCTGTGAAGAAGAATACGGTACACATTTATTGTTTATTGCTTTATTAAAAGAGACCTCACACTTCCTGTCTGCTCTGGCTGTGCTGCGGCCAACAGTGAGCTGTGCAATGGTGCCCGCCCTATGGTCCAGAGTCCCACGTTACGGTAGCTTGGGGGAGGCCTTATTTTCGGGGTGATGCCTTATATTTCAGTGAGAGGCAAAGCTGTAGGTAGGTCTTATTTTTGGGAGATGGCTTACTTTTGGGGAAACTTGGTGAAAGCACTAGCTGCCTTGCTGTTCACTGGACTCATGGTTCCCAGCTCAGTGCAAGGCACACTTGGCCACTCCAGGTCCTTCATGGGCCGAGACCCATGCAAACCTTTCAGGAATGAATGGCTTTAAGAATGCATTTGAATTTTAAGGTAAAACTTTATCGATTTTAAAATCCCATCTCATAACCATCTAGATCTATGTCAATTGGATAAACTCTCTTGAACTTTCTTTTGTTAAAGAATAGCCCTTCCTTGATGGGGGGAGTGCAGAGTGGAGACCCAAAGCCCATGAGTAGGCCACTGGAGATCCCCTTGCAGAGGGCTCTCGGGGAGATGAGCCAGTCAGGGTGCGATGTAGCAACGATGAGAAATACAACTTTCCTCTAGTTCCTAAATGTTTCCTCCCCGCTCCCACTACCATGACTCGAATTCGACCTTGCAAGTCTGGCTAGACCAGAGGAGGTACACTGGTACAGATAGGAACTGAAAATCCAGGGAATCCAGGGCGGATGAGCCCTACAGGACCAGGGGTGTGAATGGCGAAACAGGGAGGGTAAAGGGAGAGTGGGTAGGAAAGAGGGAACCGATTACAAGGAACTATATGTGACCTCCTCCCCGGGGGACAGACAACTGAAAAGTGGGTGAAGGGAGACATCGGACAGGGCAAGATATGACAAAATAACAATTTATAAACTATCAAGGGCTCATGAGGGAGAGGGGGAGCAGGGAGGGAGGGGAAAAATGAGGACCTAATGTCAGGGGTTTAAGTGGAGAGAAAATGTTTTGAGAATGATGTACAAATGCGCTTTACACAATTGATGTGTGTATGGATTGCGATAACAGTTGTATGAGCCCCTAATAAAATGTTTAAATAAAAAAAAAAAGAATAGCCATTCCTATCCGGACATGGAGATACACAGGTTTCCCGAACAATTGGTCAGCTGTGCTGAATGCATCTGACTTTCAAATGGAATTGAGGAAATAAGATGAAAAGTTATATCAAAAACGAGTCTGTTCTTAATCGGTTGAATCTGGCTTCTACCCTGCAACTGCATTTTTATTCCGCTGACAGGTCCTCTCTGCCTTGTGATTCCTGCGTGTGCCTGGAGGCAATGCTGGGCCTGTGTGAGGGCTTTTTACCCGTTATTCACAATCGGTACGAGAAGTGTCCTAGATTGTCTTTGGTGTCTGTTTGAACTGTCCCTGGAAAGCTAAGGAGAAACCGGAGCAGTGCATTCAACAACGGTACAAATTACAGCAGGTTGTTCTGCTGCCTGCCTGAAAGCAAAGTTGCTTGTTTTAAAAGTGACCTAGAAGTGAACTTGCACTTGCCATTCAAAATTATACCGATTGAACAAGGCAAATGGCGCACTTTTGCATGTATTGGAATTATTTATCTTTCTGTGTTTGCTTTATGGGCGCGTGAGGCGGAGGAGAGAGCATTGCCGCCAAAGGCAGACAGCTCGGGGCGGGGTTAGGCGAGCTCCCGCATTGCAACTAGTTTAGAGCACAGTGACCTTGAGCAAGCTGCTCACCCCCCCCCCAGGTCTCAATTTCTGCCTCTTTCCAATGGGTTAATAACACGGAGCTCACAGCACTGCTCTGAGGCTTCAGTAGGATGACCTTCCTCCAGGTCTGGCCCATCCACAGTCTCTTCTAACTCCTATTTCTTTCGCTGAGAAAGATAATGACAGGGCACACAGGAGGAGGCTCTGTGGGGTATAATGAACACACTCGGCTGGCTAACCCAAAGGCTAGAGGTTCGAGAGGGGCTTTGGAAGAAAATCTTGGCCATCGTCTCCAAAGTCAGCTCTCGGAAAGCTGATGGAGCAGAGTTCTGCCCTGACACTGCCGGGTTCTCCGAGTGGAACTGACTTGCCAGCAGCCGTCTTGGCACTTACACAGAGGGAAGGTTTACAGAGGATGCAAGGCTGCCCCACAGCCAGCCTTGGGCAGGAGAGTCAGGTCTTTTCCTACCAGGTAGGTATGCATTGTTTCTTGCTGTCTCCCTACCTGTCAGCTCCACCACCACGGCCAGCACCGATTGAGAAAGAAGCTGCTTCTTCCCCTTCTTCTTTTTTTAAGTCATTTCATTAGGGGCTCATACAACTCTTATCCCAATCCATACACACATCCATTGTGTCAAGCACATTTGTACATTCATTGCCCTCATCATTCTCAAAACATTTGCTCTCCACTTAAGCCCCTGGCATCAGGTCCTCACTTTTCCCCCTCCCTCCCGCTTCCCCCTCCCTCACGAGCCTTTGATAATTTATAAATTATTATTTTGTCATATCTTGCCCTGTCCGGCGTCTTCGGATGCAGTTAACTGCTAGTTGTCTGTTACCTGCCAAATATCGCATTCCCATGTCCCCTTTGTTCTGTGTGCCCGTTTTCCCTTATGAATACGTTAACTAGCACCAATAGAACGATTTATGATTTCTTTTATTAAGAGTAAAGCTGTTTCTTTCTTTCTTCTTTGGATATCATTTGCTTAAAATGAAATGATAGAATGAATGAATATAGTAGTTGTTCAAAATATATAGTATTTTGGAAGAAAAATCTTGTAAAGGCAGGTTTTTGAAGGTGAGTTTTCTACATAGCAGGGTAGCTCCTACTGATGCCACTTAATTCCAAGCCACGAATGTGCAAGGCTTTACAGCAGCTGGCCCTCCTATATAATACTTTTCCTGCCCCTTTAACTCTTATTCAGCACGCAGAGAGGCTTAGGCAGCAAGTCCGGAGAAAATTGCTAATGGGGACAGCCACTGGGCTCTGGTCGTCGCCTCCAGCATCAGCCAGCAGGGGTCAGCAGAGCCTGCCAGAGACCCGAAAGGCAGAGGGCAGGGGCAGCGTGAGTTCACCTTTGTTAAAAACTGATTAGTGGGTAGGTGTGTCTGCCTGTCATATCACCATTGGTGTACTTTCATTGGAAGTTAAAACTTGCAGCCTGTAAATGGTATGGGAGGTTGTATGAGCTTCCAAATGCGGCCATAGGCCCTAAAGTTTTGATGCCTTTAAAATCCATGTCTAATCATTTCCAGTGGGCAATGGTGATTCAGTGGTAGAATTCTCCCAGGAGATTCCGATTTCATTTCCCTGCCACTGCACCTCATGTGCAGTCACCAACCACCCTTCTGTCAGTGGAGGCTTATGGATTGCTGTGGGTGGAGCTTCCAGTCTAAGGCAGACTAGAAAGAAATGTCTGGCAATAGATTTCTGGGAATCAATCACTGAAAGCCCTCTGGATCATAATGATTCAAACCACAACTGATGCTGCACCTAATGCAGACGACAACTGTTATTCAAATGTATGTACTAACCACTAACACAAATAAGAAATTGAAGAATTCTACCAACTTCTGCAGCCTGAAATTTATCAAACATGCAATCAAGATGTATTGAAAATTAAGCGACTAGAATACAAAAGTTGGAAATAAAAAATAAGTCGTTGGAAAATATGGCCTTGGTGATACTGAAGACCCCATGATCAAATTTCACAAGACCTATGGCCTTTTGAGTACAAATACTCCTTTTCAACAACATAAGCCCAACTATCCATTAAGACATTGCCAGATGAAATATGCAGGAATCAAATTAACTGCAGCTGTGGAGGGACCATGGAGAAGCACAATCTTAGTGGCTAAGATTAGGGTAGGGGCTGATTGTGTGTGACAGAGACCATCAATTGCTCAGATCCAAGTTCAGGTTGAAGCTGAAGAATATTAAAACAAGTTCATGAGAGTCAAACTAAAACCAGGTTTGTCTCACCTGAATTTAGAGACCATTTCCACAACATAGTTGACACACTGAACACTCATGACTGAAGACAAGGCAAGTTGTGGGATGACGTCAAGAACATCATCCACGAACAAAGTGAGAAGACCACAGCAGCTGTCAGAAAAGACTCCGAAACTTGCCCTTGAACATCAACTTAACTCACCACTGTCAAGTCATTGCTGACTCACAGTGCCCCTGTGAGTTTCCAAGACTGTAACTTTTTTGAGAGTAGAAAAGCCAGTCTCTCTTCTGAAGAGCGGCTGGGGGTCTTGAACTGCCAACCATTCAGATCGTAGGCCAACATGTAACCACCACACCCCGGGCTCCATTGCTCTTGAGCATAGCGTGACTCAACTGAGTGGAGGAAAGGATGAAGTGAAGGCGCTGAATAGAGAATATCAAAGTAAAGCATTGCAGTAAGATCATAAAGAACATGCTCAGAACTTCTCAAGCTGGAAAAATTGAAGACAAAAATTTCAGCTTCAATTTTCAATATTAAAGAATTCTCTGGGAAAAATGTTAACCATGCAGAGCCTTTTTGAAAAAGGAGGGGTGGTGGTAAAGGGGAGCTGGTACCAAGGAGTTCAAGGAGGTAAAGAATGTTGTGAAGCCGATTGCTATTGTACAATTCTGTTTGACTTGATTGAACTATGGAATGAAATGATATCTCTATTAACTCTCATATCTATGATATGATATCTCTATTAACTCCCAATAAAATGTTTTTGGGGAAAAAAGGTGAAAGGAATACACAGAGTCAATGTACCCCAAAGAACTGGTCAATATTCAACCATTTAAAGAGGTAGCATATGATCCAGAACCATATTGTATTGAAGGAGACCAAGTTGCACTGAAGGCATTAGGGAAAACAGCTCCAGGAGTTAGATGGAAAGGTTTCAACAAACGAGTTGATGCCGCACTGTAAACACTCATTCATTGGTGCCAAAGAACCTGGAAGACAGCTACCTGGTCAACCAACTGACAGACATCGTACCTGTGCCCATCTCAAAGAAAGGTGACCCAGTAGAATGCAGGTCATAAGCAAGTGAACATGCTGACAACGATTTACCAACCATTTCTGCAGGACCTTGACAGGGAGCGCTCAGAAATTATGGTTGCATTCAGATAAGAACATGGAATAAGAGATATCATTGTTAATGTCAGATGGATCTAGCGTGAAAGCAGAGAATATCAGAAAGATGTTTGTTTGTGTTTATTAATGATCCCTGATAGTGTCTTGATTATGTGCTGACCTAGCTACAAGGTCAGCAGTTTGAAACCACCAGTCCCTCTGTGGGAGACAGACTAGGATTTTGACTCTGGTAAAGAATTAGTCTTGGAAAAGCCACAGGGGAAGTTCTGCGCTGTCCTATAGGGTTGCAGTGATCATAATCGACTCAATGTCAGTGAGTTTATGTGGATCATAACTATATCTAGTAGTGCTAATAATGGACATTTCAGAACACTGCTTGTGCTCAGGTGGAACCTGTACATAGACTGAGGGGCTATCGTTTGAAGATAACAAAAAGGAATCTGTATGGCTTAAAATCAGGAAAACTATGAGTCAGGGTTACGTTTTTTCACAATATTTATTTAATCTCTATGCTGAGTAAATAATCTGAGAAGCTTCATTATAAGAAGAATAAAGCAACATCAGATGAACAACCCACGATCCACAGATGACACACCTGGCTTGTTGAAGACAAAGAGGACTTGCACCACTCTGAACATCTAAGACCACAGTCTTCAGTATGGATGGCACAGGACCTGAGTTAGTTAATTGTGCCAACCTGGCCGATAAACACATGTGGGGTTAATTGAAGGACAGAGGGATAAATGGCTTGGTGAGACTCGCCTTTGTATTTCTCGTGTCTCTTGCTTTGTGATGGTCTGACCAGGGTGCAGCTGCCTTAGCAGCTCCCTGCTTCAGCTGGCAAGGCTGACTTCCTGCAAGACATCCCCAAAGAGAAGCCACATGGACCTACCCCAATGCAGCCCTCCTGGGTGCTGGAGCAGCCATGTGGAGACCCCTGCTAGTGCTGAGATGCTTACACATTCACTGACTCTGCTTTCCTCCTGAAGTCGGCATCATTGCATCTGTTTTGCGAGATGGAGGGGGACTTTGTGATTGGTGTCGGACATGGGTTAACGTTGGATTTGTGGGCTTGGGCAGCACTGGGTTGGGATGTTTTCATGATATGCACTTAAACCTTTTATATAAAGCTTTCTCTTATACATGTGTTTCTGTGGATTTGTTTCTCTGAAGTCCCCAGACTAACACAGGACCAAACAGTGTTTTCTGTTGTTGTATAGAGGGTCACAGTGAGTCAAACCTGATTCTAACAGCAACAATGATGCATAAGGAAACTTTTGGATGACCTTTTTGAGTGGCAGTGGTAATTTGACAATAGGTACCTAATCAAACTCGCTGACCCATCCAGGCCTCTTCCATGATTTTACGGGCACAGCAACACAGTAGCGAAAAGTGTAAGCTCTGGGGTCCCACAAATCTGGCTATGGAAATACCTCGTTTCCATAACTAGGTCTGTGATTCCGGGCAGTTTTGAGTGAACCCCATTTTCTGCATCCGAGAGTGCCTACTTCCTGGGGTTTTGTCTAAAATGATGGAATGTTTGTCAAGACCTAGCTTGATGCTGTGCACAGTCTGGGTCTAGCCAACGGGGGCAGGCTCCTGGGCATGGGGTTTGAGAGGATCCGGGGAGACTGGGGTTGGTCCAGACTTCCTGGGACCCTAGTGTGGGGCGGGAGGGAAGGATTTAGCTTAGAGGCGTTAGCATGACATCTGGGACCATTTTCATACCATGGTGAGCAGGATGAGTGAGGAGCGTGGGTCTACCAAGAAGCCAATCTTGATATTTCAGTTGTGCTCCTGCATGCTTATGGCCACGTCATCATGTACTCAGACTGCTGCGTATTCTAGACGTTTTAGAAGACTCATTCCCAAGATTCCACCCAATTGCTGACTTGCTTATGTAGCAATATAGGTGAAAATACTCTCTTCCGGGTCTTTAAAAATGATCAACTAGGAATGGCACTTAGGGGCTAAAGCAGCGGTTCTCAACCTGTGGGTCGTGACCCCTTTGGGTGGTCGAAGGACCCTTTCACAGGGGTCGCCTGATTCATAATAGTAGCAAGATTACAGTTATGAAGTAGCAATGAAAATAATTTTATGGTTGGGGGGGTCACCACACAATGAGAAACTGTATTAAATGGGTTGCGGCATGAGGAAGGTTGAGAACCACTGGGCTAAAGGAAGGGGCAGCCATCACGAGGAGGAAGGAGAGTACAAGAACAGGGAGGAGAGAAAGCTGATGGTGCCCAGCTGTCAAAAGATAAAGACTCTGGGGTCCTATAGGCTGGAAGATAAACAAGGGGCCATCTAACTGAGAAATAAAGCTCACACGGAGGAAGCACACCAGCCTGTGAGATAACAAGGTGTTGAAGGGATCAGGTATCAGGTATCAAAGACCAAAAAAAAAAGAAAAAAATCATAGCATTGTGAATGAGGGGGAGTGTGGAGTGGGGACCCAGGGCCCACTGGGGGAAATTGGACATCCCCTAGCAGAAGGGCTACAGGGAGGAGATGAGCCAGTCAGAGTTCAGTGTAGCAACGATGAAATATACACTTTTCCTCTAGTTCTTAAATGCTTCCTCCCTCCCCCCTCCCCACTATCATGATCCCAATTCTACCTTACATATCCGGCTGGACTGGAGGATGTACACTGGCACAGACAGGAACTGGAAACACAGGGAATCCAGGACAGATGAAGCCCCCAGGACCAGTGGACAGAGTGGTGATAGTGGGAGGGTGGAGGGAAGGTGAGGGAGAAAGGGGGAACAGATGAAAAGGTCTACATACACCCTCTTCCCTGGGGGACGGACAGTGGAGAAGTTGGTGAGGGAGACGTTGGATGGTGTAAGATATGATAAAATAATAATAATTTCTAAATTATCGAGGGTTCAGGGGGGAGTGGGGAGGGAGGGGAAAAGTGAGGAGCTGATACCAAGGGCTCAAGTAGAAAGCAGGTGTTTTGAGAATGAAGATGGCAACATAAGTATGAACATGCTGGGCACAATTCATGTATGTATGGATTGTGAAAAGAGTTGTATGAGCCCATAATAAAATGATTTTAAAAAGAAAAACGAAGAAGAGGAGGAAGGAGAAAATGGGAACCAGTTCAAACCCTGGGCTGAGCCGCCCCAGAATGTTGGGAGCGTGGGCTGAGGACTTGAAGCTTTGAATGACAAGCCCATTACATAAGATGAGAAAACATCTGATGTTTAAAAGATTGGAATGGACAAGGAGAGGAAGCCAGAGGAGTTTGCTGAATGCCAATCTCTTGCTTACCCCTTCTGTCTACCTGTCCAAGCATCCCCTGACACCCCTATCTGGGGGGAAAGGCCCCCGGCATCTCATAGGAGCCCTGTAAACAGTATCTCTGAGCTGGGCTCAGAGCAAAAGGACCAAGGAATTCTCTATGACTTTTGCTAAGATGGATCGTTTTCCTAGTCTCTGCTGGAGACTGAGAGAGAACTTCAGGACTGGCAACGAGCTTAGGATTCTCCCAAAGGCAAGCATATTGTTTCCTACCCAGCTTCAAGGTCTACAAAGTGCATTGAGGGTGTTGTGGGGTTTTTTTTTGTTTTTAAATTCTGGACTTAATGCTTTCACCTTATTCCCCATTTCATCACACTCTTCAGTGCTATGGAATGTGGATTATTTTTTAATCTTCCTTTCCCATTTTTGTTGTTCTGGTGTTGAGCTGATTATGCAGAAATGTGCATTGATGTCTCTCTGGCACCTTCCCTCCAGGGACGGCGGCGCTCTGCTCTCCAGACATGCCCTTAATCCTCTTAGGGAAGGAAAACGGAACAGAGTGCTCACCCCATCCATCAAGGCCAGTGGAAACTGACACATCACAATCTCCTGTAACCTGGGCCACGCCGAACAGGAGGCTGGGGACCCACGATCCCCAGAGCTATCACATGCCTGCAGCCATCCGTCTTGGTGCCACTGGTAGTTAAACAGAAATGAATGAATGAAAAGAAGAGTGGACTGGGAAAGGGCAGAGGGGAGGCTGGCTGGAGGCTCTGTCACCTGGAATCACCTAGCTGTGCAGTGCTGACTCACTCCCGGATCAAGGACAGACTGGAGGCTTGGGGAGTGGCAGCCCCAGTGGGGCGGCTCCATGGACAGAAAGCTTCCATTCAAAGTGGAAACCTACCCTGCACTGGCCGACATAGCCGGGTAAGATATCTCACTCTTAACTCAGAGATGTTTGTGATAAACAGATCTACACAGGGGTGCCTCGTTCCAGTTTTCATCCTGTGTGGTAATTGTGACACCTCTCACTTGCCCGGCTTTGTACATCTTCATGGCCTTTCAGAGCATGTGCAACATACTACTGGGGGGTGATTTCAGGTGGCAGCATGGGGGGGGGGCATGTTAATCATTTTAAATATCTTCCGTCTTTCTAGTTGAATCAGGAACACCACACCCGGTGCTGGTATGTCTAAGATTTCAATAATCTCACCGCTTCTGGTTTGTGCTTGTTTTTAATGGGAGAACAGGTCTCTACTAACAGGGTTAGCAGAATCTAGTAACACAATTTTACACTTTCATTTGAAGCTACTTTTAAGATTTTTTAATATTTGTTTAAGGAGCCCTGATGGGGCAGCTGATGAAGCATCGGGCTGCTAGCCCAACAAGCAGAGGCTGAACCCCACCAGCAGTTCCTTGGTCAGAAGATGAGCTAATCTGCGTCTGCAAAGATTTTGCCATGTGGGGAAGGACCCTTCTGTGCTGTCGGGTCGCCAGGGGTCAGAATGGCAATGCTTTAGTGATTTGGGTGGTACGGTAGCTAAAGTGCTCGACTGCTAGCCAAAAGATCAGTGGTTTGAATCCCTCAGCTGCTCTGTAGGGGGAAAGCATGTCGGGCTTCTTCTTCCATAAAGATTTATAGCTTTGGGGACATGGCACATAGGCTCTACAGCAAAGGCACAAAACTGAAAAAGCCCAACTCACTGCCATCGAATTGATTGTCACTCGTAGCAGCCTCCTAGGCCAGGGTAGAACTGAGCCTGTGGGTTTCTGAGAGTCCAACGCTTTACAGGCTTATCAAACCTCATCTTGCTCCCACCAAAGACACCGAATCAAACAGATGCAGGTGATGATATTGGAGCCCTGAGCTTCGGAGCAAAGGACGGAAGTGAATTGAATACTAAGTGGGAGGAGAGGCGCTAGATGAGGGAACGGTAAGGTGGGTGGCCCACGGCAGGGCGGCACTCATCCACTCCACTTGCTCAGGAGCAGCCCCATCACCCACACCAGTGGCCGACCGTGAGAAAGATGGGGGTCTTCCCTTGTCCCTCATGCCCTCGTGGTGACCAGAGGAGTGTCCAGCCCTATTCTCACCTACTCAGCGCCAGCTACAGCCCCGGTGCACAACTCTTGCTCATCTGAAGTCAAAGCCACATCCTTGTGGACTGGGCTCCTGGTCCGCCAGCCTCCTGTCTGGAAGCATGAGCTCTGCCTCATCCAAAGAGCAGAAAGCACAATGCCAGACAAGCAGCCTGCCTCTGGACAGGAACTCCTTCCATAATCACCCACTGTGCCGCCCACTATCCTCTGAACCCCGAAGAGTTCTGATGTGGGAAAACGCACTCTGACCCCAGCTGACACTGGCACCTACACAAACCACTCTTGGATCAGGTCCCCGACCCAGACAACAGCTAGATCACCAGGAATTTGATCTCACATTGGGCTTGCCGCCCTCTCACGGTTCCCCCCTCACCCCATGGGCTCCTCCGTTGGCAGAAGGTGCCAACCATTACCGGGGACCCTGCCCTTCCCATTGCCCTCTTCTCTGGTCCTTTCCCGACCTCAGCCTCGCCTTTCGTTTCCCTCCCCTTGTTTCCACTCTTCTGCTCTTCTGCTCCCTCCATTTCCCTTTGAGACGTGTCCTTCCTGCCGTTCTTTCCCCTTCGTCGTTTCTCTTCGTCGTTTTCTTTAGTATCCTCTTCTCTTTTGTTCTCTTATCAAGTTTTGCTTACTGTCTATCTTCTTTCATTTTCCTCTCCTCTTGTTTTTACTTTCCTCTCTTCGTTAGGGCATTCTTTTTTCTTGACACTGTTTGCCTGCCTTCCTGTCTTTATTTTTATCCTTCTGTATTTGTGGCCTGTTTTTGTTTCGTGCTCTCTCCACCCCCCCCCCCTTTTTGTATCACCCAACTGGCAACTACAATTGTGTCCACACAACCCAGCCACATCCCTACCTCCTGCAGCCACGGCTGAGGGAGGCATCCTACCCACTTATGAACCACGTAATCCTCAGTAGATAGAGAAACCATTAGCCAAACCTGCCCTCAACTGTGCAAGCTGACCAGCGGAGACATGTGCACACTCCAACATCCTCTATTCCACTCACCAGAAGGCTGGTGGATAAGGCTTAACGAACATAGAAGCATCAGCTAAATAAAACACCACCACGAAGTTTCAGAGATAACAAATAATTTCAGTTCACACAGATGAGCAAGACAGAGTGATGAGGCCATGCCTATAAGGATAAGCACCAAAAGGGTGGCAGCATTCTGGTCCCAGGTCATGTTATCTTCTAATCTGGAATCCTCAGCAACGCCGTAGGGAGCTTGCCTAGTCCGTGCATGTATTCCCCCTCTGTATGCACAGCTTAAAAACCACTTCAGCAGAGGAATAGAAATATAGTATCCCCCAAGGGGCTATTGACAATGTCTCTAATATAAAGTGATAATGATATCTCTAAGGTGAACCAAAGGCATATATAAACTCTAGATATTTGAATGGATTTCTGGCTTGTACTTCATTCTAGCCCCATCGAAGAACAATGAGTTCTTTTTTTTTCTTTTGAGCAATTCGTTCTTAGACATGGCACTGCTTGATGCTCACCCGCATGAAGAGAGCACTGAAGCTATAGGTGTGCTAGTTACACACTCTTGTGTCAACCTGAGGATATTGAGAGTGAAGGGTTGGAGTCTAGCCTGTCAATCAGGTCTCAGCCTGATGATGACTCCTCGTGGGCATGGCCTTCTCATGAGGATTCTGGGAACTTCCTCTGGTCCTTCCTGGAGGTGGGACACACACTCTCTCTCTGCTTCACATTCCTGTTGACAAGCCACATGGAGTCACAGTAATGGCAGCCAGAGCCCTAGAGATGTGTCCACTCCCAATGAATCCACAAGACTTTTCACCCACCAGCCTGCTACTGTCTTCATCGACCTATTTGTAGTACAACTTTTAGTTTTTAATCTTTGCTATTCATCTCCTATGTGGTTAGTCAGAACTGAGGTTGCTTTTCCCAGGAAAGGCCTTGAATTTGCTTCGTCCAGGAGCCAAGAATCGTTTTATTTTGTTCATGTTCTCCTTATTTTATACCCTGGTGATTCATATCCTGAGAATCCAGTGATCCATTAAAAAGTATGTCTTTTGTCCAGGGTTTAGCTGTTTTTGTAGTAAGGTGACTGACTATTCAAGAAATGAAGCCCTAATAAATCTTCTCATTAGGAAAAAGTATTAACTGTTGACTAAAATTAGATTTTCAAGAATAGACTCTGCTTCCAAGGGCTATTATAGAATTAATCTAGGTTTCTTGTTTAATAAATGAAATAATTGTGGGAGACCAGCCTTCCCACAGCCGAATGGATCCAAGGGCTTGTGTAATTGAGGGGCAAATTAAAGAGACACCAGACAAGGCATGCAAGGGCTCACCTCTTCCCTGGCAACTGGAACCAGATTGAGGCAGTAATGCATTGTCTCACAGACTTAAGTAATCGGGCACACAAACCACAGTAAGCCATACATAACAGGAAGGGACTGTGTTAGAGGCACACATGTAACAGGAGGGAGGTTTACAAGCAATAGGAAGGGGAGGTACGAGAGGCATACATGTGACAGGTAGGTACATATGGAACAAGATGGGCGGGCTCTAGAGTTAATATGGCGGCCTACCTTCATCATCTCTGAGCTGGCTTGACCTTGGGTGCCCCTGAGCTCTTCTCCAGAGGAATCATCTATGATCCTTGTTAGAAGGGAGTGGGCCCTACTTACGGTGGGAAAGGTCTGACTGCTTTTGAGGGTGCACAACCTTCAAGCAGTTAACTTACAATTGTATATAATAGCAACCATGTGCTTACAAGTGGTACCTTAACAAGTGGTACCTTAACATAGGCATTATTATGGGGGACATTGTGGGATGTGACTGGAATGAATCTCCACCCCACAAACGGGAAGGTCTCCCTCTATGGGAGCCCCGGCTTCCCAGACTCCTTAACATATGGAAGTAGAGAATTTGTTCACACACACTCTCTTCCCAGTTCTGTTCCCCACAAACAAGGATTAAATAAATTAGGGCAATCAATAAATGAAATAAAACGCCCTGCCATCGAGTTGATAAGACAGACTACAATGGTCCCCATGCGTTTCAAGACTGTAACTGGTTTTGGAAGTAGAAAGCCTCATCTTTCTCCCTTGTAGGGGCTGGTGTTTTCAGACTGCTAACCTCTCCAATTGAAGCCCAATGTGTAATCACCAGGGCACCTTAATAATTAAATAAGAGGCTGTTTGTTTTTTTAAACCAGTGCATGCTATTTGGTTGCTCAACACATCAAAGGTTACATCTGTGATCATTCACTTCTGAACCACACCAAACGCACTGCCACTGAGCCAGTACTGACTCAAAGCACCCCACTGTGGGGTTCCAAGACCATAAATGTTAGGGAGCTAGATTTAGGGATGGGGGTTGTCCCTCCCTTGCCTGCCAAGGCCCCCGTAGAGGAGGTTGGAAAGAAATATGGCAACCATTGGGCACCTATGGGAAGATCCCACACTGAGCATTCACAGACTCGTAGGACCAGGCAAAACTAATACCTTGGTGCATCACACAGGTAGGCCTAACCCCCTTAGGTGCATCACACAGGTAGGCCTAACCCAGCCAATGAGGTCAACCAATACCTTCAACCATGCTTCCCCAGCCAGAGGTTTGAAGTATCCTGGCTGTGGGAAGGCCTGGCTCTCTTTTAGCCTGCTCCTGGTCAGCAGCAGATGGAGAGTGAGGGTCTCCCTCCCCCATGAAGACGTACATGTGCCCACTCCAAGCCTGCTCAGGGCCTGCAGCCTCTTGGGCCACATGCTCTTAGTCTCCGGGCACACATACTCATAGTCTCTAGGGCTCTTGGGTTTCTGGCCTCCTGGGATCCCCTCCCCCGCGCCAGTTTGGCACGTGAGAGTACTCTTTTCCACGTGGTTGTTGTCGCCCAGTTGTGAACCCCAGTGTGACTTCTGTGTGGCTTGGCACACTTTCCAGAAATAGCGTGTACCCTTTTGAGACTGTAAAACCTGAACCTTTTCCATTCCTTCGTAAAAACTCACTTGGATGACAAAACGTGCTTTGGCATGAATTCTTTCAGCATGCAAAGCAAAGACCCGAGGTACAACCCACTCCAGAAACCTAACAGCACCATTTACCGGAGTAGAAAGCACAGTCTTTCTTCCTAGGAGCTGCTGGTGGTTTTGAACTGCTGACGATGCAGATTGCTCAACCACCACACCACCAGGGCTCCTCTCCCTTCTGAACAGAGAAAACAAAAACGAAGCCAAAGCATTTTGAGCAACTGTTAATTAGAGGCCAACCTGCATTAAGACAAACTCTCTGCGATGATCCCAGGAATTGGTTGGGAAAATGAAACTTAGCTGAATGAATATCTACTTTGCATACTTGCCCAAAAATGTCATGGGTTATGTATCACCTGAGACAAACATGTCCATTATAAAAAAGAGTACCATGATGAGTATCATTGTATTTCTCTGAAACCCAACTTATTTAGGTATTATTATTATTGCTAATTATTGAGTATAAGTATTGTACTGATAGATATATAATTCAATATAAATGACAGTCTCTGTGCCTACCTTATATTTAAATTAAGAACTTATATTCTGTGTGTATGCAGTGTGCTTGTCAGAGTTTTCTAGAAAAATAGACCCCATGACACTGGTCGGCATGCATAAGGCAGAACTTTATATAAAGCAAGCATTTTTCATCAAGGAAACAACCTAGGCCCGGCCAGCTCAAGGCCACAGTCAAATGCTTACTGGAGCCCTGTCATGACTCATGCCACTCTTGATGGATGAAGCAGGAAGGGGATGTGGGAAGCTGGGAGATCACAGGCCGGTGGGTACAGTCACATGGAGCCAAGGTTGGCAGGAACATGGCCGGATGCCACAGCTCCCAGGTTCAGCAGGCCAATGGGCTGCCAACCCCAGAGGCAGTCATTCAGTCCAGGCAAGCAGGAAGTTGGAGAGGGGCATGGGATAGAGGGGCACGAACGGCATCACCAGGCTATGATGGAGAGGTCTCCATGCTTACCTTATATTTAAATTAAGGCGTTACATTCTATGTGTATTCCCTGTGACACTCCGGCATGCATAAGGCAGAACTTTATATAAAGCAAGAATTTCTCATGAAGAAAGCAGCCTGGATTACACCCCTATGTCCACACATGTACAAGTTGATCTAAAATCTCTCACTGTAGGTTTCACGCTTCCTGAATTTCATTTCAGGTTAATTCAAGGGGACTTCCAAACATGTGTTCGAGAGCCCACGCTGGTCTAGTGAGATGGAGATTTCCTGCTCTAATGGTGCTGACTTGCTGTGTGAATAGAGACCAGGAAAGCTGAGTGTGTGATCGAACCTTTGCCCTCCAAAGACAAGCATCATTGCTTTTGTAAAAGGCGCGACTTGTGAAACGGACGAATGACAAACTGGTCCATTTAGTTCACACTCACACGCATTCACACTCGATTGCTCGCTCACACTCACCAGCTCACTCACTCCCACTCACTTCACTTACTCGAACTCACTCACTCACTCATTCACTCACCTCACTCATCTCTCATCTCACTGACTCCCTGACCTCACGCACTCACACGCACTCCTGTCAGGAGATGATCCAATGCATAGCAGCCAACATGCCGGAGAGGGCAGAGCTGTCGTTCGGGCTGTCCAGAGCTGTAAAGCTTTACAGGAGGCAAACGCGCCAGGGTCCCCCCACAGAGCAGCGGGTGGGTTCCAACTGCTGACCTGAGGGTTAGCAGTCTACTACCTTGTCCACCACGCCACCAAGGCTCCTTTCTCTTGAACTCTGAGGGGCTATTTGGTTTGCTCCTTGATTCTTAGGCCAGCTTTCTGAGTAGTGGAGATTCGCCCCATGTTTTGTCACTTCTTGTTAGCCTTAATTTCCCCAGCATTGTGCGTGGGGGGAGACAGAGTCAAAGAGCAAACCTCCAAGCACAAGAGTGGGCTACTCCTTGAGAAGTAGCTGTCGTGTGGTTGTTCTCTGGCCACAGCTCCTTCCAGGAGCTCCAATGGCAAGGCTCCCTGTTCGTTATTCTCAGGCAATGGAGTTGGGCCACCTGGTGACATGGGGCTTGGGGGCATGAGATTTGTTGGCTCTTTTGTACGTCCCCTGCACAGTAAAACAGCTCTGGGACATCACTGCCGACCAAGCCTGTTTTCTGCTGGGCCCAGGGTCCCCGTGTTGCACAACTGTGGGGACGTCACAGACGCAGAACATGAAGTACCATGTTCTGACTTTAGGGGCACTCACCGCCACCAAGTCCATGCTGACCCGTAGTGACCCCACGCGGGTTTCCCAGACTGTAAATATTTACCAGAGTAGAAAGTCCAGTCCTTCTCCCAGTCAGATGGCAGCCCGATATGTAACCACTACATCACCATGGCAGCATGGGTGGTGCGGAGAAGCATATCTCCCCTGAGCAACCGGGGTCTTGGGGAAGACTTACGGGGTACTGAGACCACAGTGCAGCAGAAGCAAAAAAAGCAATGGGAGCTCTAGTTCTTCAGACGCCAGTGTAAGACTTGTGAATCAGACGCAGCATGTGAATAAGGCCCTCGTGGGGTTCGTATGCCCTTTAGAGTGGGAGGAACGCTGTTGTAACTTCCCGCCAAGGGCTAAGTCTTCAGCCCACAGTGCAGGCACTACACTGCTTCCACAGGAGGTCTTCTCCCCCCTCCCCTGGCCTTAGGTGCCCAGGTCCCCACTCCTCCTTCTTGCAGAGCCGTGCTGTGCTTGCCTGGCACGGTGCGTGACCCGGGGCAGCCTCCAACTGAAGGATGGTCCAGTCGGTGACCAAATAATCACACGATGGACAGGACAGACAGGACGTCTCCAGGTTTTCAGAAGATGGGATGTTTATTGTCACGAGTTCTTAGACAAGTTCTGCAAGGTAAGCACAAGACACACAGGCTCTTCTGATGGCATAGGTTTTAAACGGCAACCTTGACTGGCATTTAGGATTTCCAGAGCTCACTGGGTGGATCAGGCACTTTTGGACCCAGAGGGACATAGGAGAACTGAGGCTGCGCAGGGGTCACTTGGCCTTGAGGGGTGAGGTAGGGAAGAGCAGTGTAGACACAGAACAAGGCCGAGAACTCAGCCCACCCGCCTTTCAGAAGATGCCTGTCCAGTACTTGGCCAGCCCTCTGCTTCACCTGCGGATCCTTTCGGCCACTCCCCTCAGGCACTTACTGAGCACCTTCAGTACGAGGTGGGCAGGGAAGGAAGTTACTGTCCTTTGCATCAGTGGCTTTGGTACCAGCAAAACTCTCCTCTGGCCTCAGGGCTCCCTGGGTGGCAGAGATGGGTATGTGTTTAGCTTCAAGCCAAGAGCCCCTTCCCAGAGGCACCTGGTGATCTGCTTCCAAAATGTCAGCGTTGTGAAGCCTTACGGAGCAGCATTCCTCTGCTCCCACAATGTCCCGAGAGGGCAGAATTGGCTCTCTAGGAACCCAATGCTCTGGGACCTGCCAGCCTGGGGAAGAAGGGGATCCAGTTCTGACTGGGTGGAGGCCCTTTGGTAGGTTTCACATGATCACCAGCAGGACATTGATGGGTGCTTGCGTCACCAAGCACATGCTACAGTCCCTATTCTGCCTGCCCCTTTTCAGTGGCCTCTGTGGCCGTGGCTGCTGCTCCATCCGGGCCAATCTATGAGACACGCGACGTCCACGTGGCCTGGGAGCAGCAGATGGAAGACACTCGCAGGAAGCACTCTCCGTGTCCTGCGTGCCCACCACCAGTCACTGGCCTAATGAGGCGTTCTTGTACTTGACTGGTTCTCTCTCTTTCCACGGAACGATCCTGATGGATCGAGACAGGAGCTCAGGGAGCCTCCCTGGAGAGGCAGCAGCCTCCTCCCCTTACAGTCCATCTGCCCAGCCTTTAGCCACCCCCCTCCCCGGCAGCTCCGGTGTCAGGGGCCTCCTCAGCCAGGAAACCGAAGCAACAGGGCTGTGACCCACAGCCCTTGTGCAGAGTAGAGGCTAATGTGTTAGACGTCATACCTCTTTATGTTCAACGATAAATGCCTTTTAGGGGAGGGGAAGGGGTGGGACCGACAGGGAATAGGTGAGACAGATGACCTTGGTCCTGCAGGGGGCGAGTGGCTATCTGTGAACAGCTGTCTGGTGTGCAGTGAGGGGGAGTGAGGAGTGGGGACCCAGAGCCCATCTGGGGGAAATTGGACATCCCCTTGCAGAAGGGCTTCGGGGAGGAGATGAGCCAGTCAGGGTGCAGTGTAGCAATGATGAAAGATACGATTTTCCTCTAGTTCTTGATTGCTTCCTCCCCCGCACTATCATGATCCCAATTCTACCTTACAAATCCGGCTGGAGCGGAGGATGTACACTGGCACCGACAGGAACTGGAAACACGGGGAATTCAGGACAGATGAAGCCCCTAGGACCAGTGGTGAGAGTGGCGATACCGGGAGGGTGGAGGGAAGGTGAGGGAGAAAGGGGGAACAGATGACAAGGATCTACATATACCCTCCTCCCTGGAGGACGGACAGCAGAGAAGTGGGTGAAGGGAGACGTCGGATGGTATAAGATATGACAAAATAATAATAATTTATAAATTATCAAGGGTTCATGGAGGGGGGGCAGTGGGGAGGGAGGGGAAAATGAGGAGCTGATACCAAGGGCTCAAGTAGAAAGCAAATGTTGTGAGAAAGATGATGGCAACGTATGTACAAATGTGCTTGACACAATGGATGGATGGATGGATTGTGATCAGAGTTGTACGAGCCCCTAATAAAATGATTAAAAAAAAAAGCAGGTTCAGTATGAACCAGGGGCTGAATGGAAGACAAGGGCCTGAGCCCTGGCCACGGCCTGGCCTTCCGTGCTTTGGAGAGAGCGCTTCACTGCAGTATAACAGCGGGGTCTCGGGGAGGAGACGAGCCAGTCAGGGGGCGATGTAACAACGATGAGAAATACAACCTTCCTCTAGTTCCTAAAGGTTTCCTCCCCGCTCCCACTACCAGGACTCGAATTCTATCTTGCAAGACTGGCTAGACCAGAGGAGGTACACTGGTACAGATAGGAACTGAAAATACAGGGAATCCAGGACGGATGAGCCCTATAGGACCAGTGGTGTGAGTGGCAAAACAGGGAGGGTAAAGGGAGAATGGGTAGGAAAGAGGGAACCGATTACATGGAACTGTGACCTCCTCCCTGGGGGACAGGCGACCGAAAAGTGGATGAAGGGAGACGTCGGACAGGGCAAGATATGACAAAATACCCATTTATAAACTATCAAGGGCTCATGCGGGAGGGGGGAGCGGGGAGGGAGGGGAAAAATGAGGACCTAATGTCGGGGGTTTAAATGGAGAGAAAATGTTTTGAGAAACGATGTACAAATGCGCTTTACACAATTGACGTGTGTATGGATTGGGATAACAGTTGTATGAGCCCCTAATAAAATGTTAAAAAAGACAAAGAAAAAAAAAAGAAAAGAAAAGACCCTCCCCGCTGTTGTGAAATAGACTGACCCCTCCAGTTGGAGGAACTTGGGGCTCCTGTGGTGTTCTGGGGACCCAGAGGCAGGTTCTTTGCTCAACAGCAGCAGAGGCTATTTTAAGAGATCCTCAGGATGGATTTCACGAAGACAATCCTTCAGCGCCTCCCCTCCCTAAGCCCCTCAACAAGGGCCCCACTGGAAGCTGTGTGGACTCTTTGTGGGCCTCCCTTTCCAGCTCCCTAGGCTGGGATCTGGGCTGGGCCTGCTGGGGAGAGGCTCCCACGAATCATCTAAAAGGCGAGAAGGCACAGCGGCTTTAAGAAGGGTCATGGCCGGCTTAGAGGAGGGAAGGAAAAGCCACTTGACAGACCTCATTAGTGGCTCCGGTAAGAAGGTGATTTCACACTCTAACAGGAGGGCCAATTTGCAGCTGATGCGCCTACTTCCGACTTTCGGGAACAAACCTTTCCAGTTCACCAAGAAGAAAGGGGGGGAGCACTGTCAGCCACAGAACCCCAAGCCCCCTCTTCAGCCAGCAAAGGGCAGAACTCCCACTGGCCTGCCCGAGACACAGGGCCTTACCCCACCTCGGGGCTGCCCAGGGGGGATGGCACCCATAGCCAGTGCCCTTGTGAGGAAACTCACCGTCAGGTCACTGCATCTCCCCAACCCTGGGTGGTTGAGTCGGTGCCAGGCAGAACTGGGCTCTTCCAGGCCATGCTAGCGCCTAGCTCTGCAGGAGTCTGGGGTAAGCGGTGAAGTGGGCATGGAGGGCAGCCCAAGTGGATAAAACCAACAAAGGGATAGGCTCTCCTTGCCTCTTTTGAACAAAAACGATGTATTTGCCAATGCCATGATCATGTTCAGATGGTCTCCTAACACCTGGCCCTTGCTTTTCAGTCTACCAACTGAGAAATCTCAGGGACTAAATTTTTTTGTAAATTATGATCACAAGCCTCACTTAAACATATATGAAATACATGTACATATATATCAGACACCTATGCATGTCATTCTGAATATTACTGCATAAAATACTTTTCCAGAAGTTCGGACTTCAGACCCTAGACTGGGCACAATGACACTATCCCGCACAATCAGGAAAAGCAGCCCAGATGCCCGTGGGACACCACTCAGACAGCTGCTGGTTCCCAGAAGGTGCAGGCCCCTCATACTTGGCTTGTTTTCTGGGCCTGGGTGTGGTCAGCAGGCAGCACGAACTGAATGGTGTCCTTCTCCCAGCCCCTCCGGATCTTGGTGAGCCTGCGGCTGAAGCAGGGCAGGAGAAGCAGGCCTCTGGCCAGGATGACCACACAGGGAACCAGCAACGTGAGCGTGAAGGTGGGTGGCAGGTAGAACTTGTAGCGGCTCTCCTGGAACGCGCGGGTCCAGCCATAGGTGAGCGTGTGCAGCGTGCTCAGCACGAGGGCCACCAAGCCCAGACCGGACTGTGGAAGGGAAAGAGGGCTTTGACTCAGGCTGAACACAAGTCCAGTGTGGTGAGAGGCAAGGGGACCCCACTGTGGCTCAACTGTGTTCCTGGCTGAGGGGAAGGGCAGTGGGTTGGGAGCTAGGGCTCTAGGTCCCAGTCCCAGCCCCCTAACTCCGAGCCTCACTTTCCTCAACATGTAATGCTTCTTCTACCCGGACAATGTGTTCGGATTGATGTAGCTTAGTCTATCAGATACAGTGCCTAAAGCTTGTTGCCCGTAACCCTGGTGGTGAGCGGGGACTTCGGCTGGTACTCCGTTCTCCTGGACTACAGAGGAGGCGCTCCTGGTTCGGCTGATGGTGCCTGCACCGGCTGACTCTAACTCTGGACAGTGCCCCATTCACTCGCTCCGTGAGGAAACTTGGAGAGTGTGAGGGAAGCACATGGACAGGGACCCAGCATCCCTCACTCCTGCAGGTGAGCAAAGGGTGTGAGGCCTGTTTCCAGGGGCAGGGAGTGGAGCACAGACAGTTTTGTAAGCAGTGAGGGGCGACAGAGATTTGGGTCAGGCGAGCCGCATGTTTTAGTCTACATCCCCAAACCCAGCGTTGTTGGCTTGATTCAGACTCATGAGATCCGGTATGCTTATTAGATCCGAAATAAAAAGAACAGGGACCCATCAGCCAAGTTAGACACATGCCTTTTCTGCAAGGAATATTGCAGGGGCTTGATTTCAATGCGGCAGTATGCTCAGTGTTCGGTGTTGATTGGGCCTGGGCTTTCCACAGAGAGGCTGCGTTCGCGCCTCCTGGATTTCCTCTGAGCCCAGCTTGTCAGCCCTGATCCAGGGGCTTGTCTACGGGCCGGGCTGCCTCACATTGTATTCTAAGTGGGGCTGTTCCTGCTTCCTTCCGGGCCCCACTCTCAGCTTCCCCCTGATCCCCGGGAACTTCTCAGTACCAATCCCAGTAGGACAAGCCTGTTGCTCAACTCCATGGGTCTGAACACTTGCTTTGAGTGATTTTCTGGGGGGAAAAATCAATGTTTTCCAATGGATAGGGTCCATAATCTGTTGCTGTGGGGTCTATTCCAATACGTAGGAAGCACTTGGCCATTAACCAGTAGCACCTGGGAAAGGTCTGGTGGTCTACTCCTGAAACGTCAGCTACCGAAAATTCTATGAGCTCAGTTCTAATTTGACCCACCTGGATTCGTGGAAGTGGTTTTTGTTTTTCAATGCACTTAACTTTGCAGACAGGTCCCAGGCACAACATTTTTGACCACAAGGAAAAAACTTGCTGTTGAACGATCCCGGATCTCTAGCCTCCCTAACCATCCTCTCTAGCCTCCCTAACCAACTTCAAGGCTCTACGTATGTATCCCATCTATAACCACTGAGAGACTCGATACACTCACTCAGGAAAGACCACCGATGGCACTCTTCTCTCCCCTCCAGTTAACTCATGCCACCTCAGAGTGGCCAGCCTTAAACGGACGACTCCTGGCCACGTGCAACCAAACCCTGGTCCGCTACGGAAATGGCTATCAATTCCAAATATCGTAGCACCAACCTCTGCACCATACCAACTTTTTCTACGTTCAAATCTATTGGTATTGAAGCCTGGGGCTGAAAAGGGTCCCCCCACTGACCATCCAGAGTAAGTCTTGAACAGCCTGTCAGTCATGCTGACATTCCCCAACTGGAAGCCTTGACCATGATCCACTGCCCTGGCCCCAACTCAGTGGTTCTGGACTTGGCTGCAGTGCGTGGGAAGTCTGTGAGTCCGACACTGGGGTTTCCAAACCTGGATACATGCTAAACATCCTTTGCGGAGCTTGGGAATCATCCAGACCCAGTCCCAGCGATTTTGATTAAATTCGTTTGGGTGGGGTGCAGGCACTCGTTTATATACTCAGCATATATTCTGATGTGCAGTCGGGGTTGTGTGGTTGTCGTTGGGTTATGCCAACTCATAGCGACCCTGTGTCCAATAGAACAAACACTCCGGTCCTGTCCCATCCTCCCAATGGTGGTTTTCTTTAAGCCCATCATCGAAGCTGCATGCCAATCCATCTGGCTTTCAGTGACTAATTTTCAGGAGTGTACTGCCTCTCTTCCTTCTTCCTAATCTGTCTTAGTCTGGAAGCTCCACTGAAATCTGTTCATTTGGTATGTGAAATACTGGTGGCATCGCTCCAGCATCAGACAAGCCACCACAAGAGGACAAGCTGTATCATATTGTGGTGGTCAGGGCTGGGAGCCACGCATTTAGGAATTTCTGATCACCCAAGGCCTTCTGGCGTCCGTCGAGAAGTCTAGATCGGCCCCAGTGCCCAAGGGTGAGAGGGAACTAGACCTATCTGTTCCTTGGACAAAATGACTAGGTCACTCTGTGCGCAGGGTGCTGTATCATGGGGGTCTCTCAGAGGAAGCAGCAGTAAGATCCCTGCCCCGCACCCCACGCTCAGTGACCTGGAGTTCCCAATGGTAGATTCTACTAGGCCACCATGGGGACACATGTGACCATGTTGCTCCTGGGCCTTCCTTCATAAATTACGGTCCCTCTGCCATCCAAAGTCCCACACTGACAAGTGCCAGGGTCCCCAGCCTCAGGCCAATGGTTCAGAGGGAAGCTGAGAGCCAACACCCAACCAGGAACACAGGGCTTTTTGACATCCAGTCCCAGCCGGAAGCCAGGATGACTCCAGCTAGTTTATTTCCTTGAGGCTTTCTCCTGGGGAACAATAGTAAGATTCCAGAACAACTCGAGGAGACCCAAAGCAGGGAGGGGTTGATGACAGCCCTCCCACCCTCCTGCCCCCCACCCCCAGCCGCAAACCAGGACCATTTTTATTAGCTTGTTAGTAAACGAGAAAATAGCCAGGTCGTGGCTGTCTGCCGCCGATGCTCAATTCCTATGGTGTGAAGGGGCTTTAGACCGAATCACTCAGGAAGCAGACTCTCTGCCATTAGTCAAGGTTACAGGAAGTTCCTTGCGTTTCCAGGCAAAACTTAGGTACTGGATACCGAACCCTGATTTCTCCGTCCAACTCAAGTGGACCAGCCTAGGTGCTTTGCAATCAAATGGTGTTGAGTTAGCTTCATTAAAAGACCCAGCAGAGCCCTAACCAATCACCCAAACAAACAGAAATCATTTATAAAACCATTGAAGGCAGCACTGGGCAGCCAAAGGTAAATGAACTCTGAGTGGGAGCAACCTGCTGTCTCAATCGTTTTTAGTTAAGCCATTGAAGACCTATGGACATTGAAGACTGATTGGCAACGGACAGCTCCACTTCCTGCGGCCTCTGTATGCCCGGCGTCTGCGCTGGTTGTGGATGCAGGGACAGAAATAGGCCCACGTAGCTATGTGCCAATAGTGCTAATGTTACAGAAGGCTTCAGTTGACCTTGGAAGTCTGTAGTCTCTGGAATCCCCTAATCAGTCTGGGAGGTAGACACAGACATTGGTGAGGAAGGGGAGCCCCAAGAGGCTAAGAAGCCTAACCACTCAGGGCTGCTCGGTGATGGGCATGGGATTGAACCCAGGTCTGCTGACTCCACGTGGGACTGCCACATTCTCTAGTCCGTGCACTTATGTCCGAGCCACTGGGAGACAAGGAGTGCACTTTCCAAGGACCCTTCCTCGGTGTCCTCAAACGTTTCCGATAGCGGCTCCCAGAAGGAATCACATTTTACAAGACTGCCACCACACAACCATGTGTACACATATGTCTATCAACACCCGAAAATACCTGTCCTTCAGTCATATAGAGCACTGGGCTGTTGTCTTTGGTGTTCGCTTTCATTTTAAAAGTCTGTTTGTGACCCACTAACTTGACCTAGGGACCCACGAGGACTGTAGGAGGCACAGACAGTTTGTCCTTGACTGTGAACCTGAAGGTTGGCAGTTTGAACCCACCCATAGGTTCTGTGGAAGAAAGGCCTGTCCATCTGCTTCCCTATAAGATCACAGCCAAGAAAATCCTACGGGGCATTTCTACTTCCTAGCACGTGGAACCTCAGTGTGTTGAATAGATTCAATGGCAACGGTTTGTTTTAGTGGAATGACTTTCAACTCGTCTGAAAACTCTGAACTGGACTGTTCTGATGCCCAGGGTTGGAGTCTCTGAAGAGGCGTTGTAGCTGGTTTTCCACACGCAGCCTCTCATCATGAGTCACGAATCCCGCAGAGCATTAGCACCCTGGTACAAGTGTGGAGAAGCAGGAAGATAGTGTGGTGTGCCCACGGGCCACTGGAAGTTGATGTGATCTGCCCATGGTGATAGCGCTGGGAGGTGCGGAGACAGGGCTGGGCACCGGGCATCCCAGGTACGACTGGGAAGCCAAACACCTTGCTTTTTGTGGGTGGAACATGGGCACCTGATTTCCACAAGTGAAATCCAGCCTCTTGGCCTATCTCTCAGCACTATGACATCCTCCCCAGCCCCC
>NW_022103912.1:2631839-2636274 GCF_000313985.2 Echinops telfairi
TTCAATACGTCAGTCAGAGTGTGGCTGCTGAGGCCCAGTCTGCACTTGCAGGCAAAAGAAAACCCTGCAGCTTGCTCCAGCGGCCAGTGTCGGGCACGTCATCCACTGCTGCTTAAGGGAGCAGCTCAGTGGTGAGCTGAGCAGCCTGCAGTCTGTTTGAATTGCAGCTAAACCACGCACCCAGGGATCCTCCAGGCGGAACAGGAAAGTCCCGGATCCGGGTGTGAGACACAGGAGGATTCACGGCAGATAAATAAAACCCTGTCTTTCTTCTCCTCTTCTACTGGGATGTGTCAGTCCTGCACACTCCTCCAGGGACCTTCTGAGATAAGCAGCGCTGGGAAGTTCCCCACACAGACAGACAGACAAACACATTCTTCTTAAGAAGCCATGACTGTCCAACGCTGTTCAAAGCCATGCTAAGTGTCACCAGTCAGAAACAAGTGTAATGGTTACGTTTGAATTGCAGAGCGGATGGAAGTTCTCAACAGATTTCTGTGACAATAGGGTGGATGGTTGGGCTGATCTCAGCCCTGACGCAAGGTGGCGCCATAACTCAGCTTGGCCAGCTCCTGCCCATGGGAGCCAATGGGTGACTTGACCAACACAAGTAGGAGCTGACCATGTCCTGTGTGGAGGAGAGTAGGAGATGCCAAGCTAATGCAAGCGCCATCCCTGGGCTGATTGTCTTTGAAAGCTGACAGGCCTGTCCTGTTCCCATTATGTCTCTGGCCTACCATGGTGGGTGCCTGGCGGACAGGAGGTGCTCAATAAATGTGCGTGGCATGACGTCATGCACAAATGAGCTTTCGCCACCAGCAGCATGTTCCAAAGTATATTCTGGGTGTTGGCTGCTGGTGTCTGGAAAAAGGGGGCTTTGGCTCAAATGAGTTGTCTGCTCTGGCCTTTATTACCATCCTTGATGTACCAAACTGCATTGCGACTCTTAAGCTTGCTGCCGTCGAGTCAAATCCAACTCCTGGCATCGCTGTGAGGTTTTCAACGGCTGCTCTTGCGGGAAATCACCAGGTCTTGCTTCCGTAGTAGCCTGGAACCCCCAAACCTTCATGTAGCCGCCGAGTGGGCTGACTATTAGCACACCCAAGGGACTCTGAATCTTGGAGGAGGCAAAGTATGACTCAAATGGAATATACCCCAGACCCCTACCTTTTTCATGGGAACAGTTTCTTTTGTGAAGTGCTTTGCTGCTTACTGCCTTGTTTCATCACCTGCACACTGGTGGTCTAATGCTCATCCTTCAACGCCCCCTGCATGACTCAGGGCTAAAGGGGACAAGAGAGGAAGCTTGGGAGGGGTGGCGCTGGGGGGCTGGTATGCTCACTCCCTGGTTCCCTGAGCCCCAATCAGACCAGCAGAATGTCCAATGAGGGCACAGTGCGGACTTTTGTTTGGAAAGCTTACGAACTGTAGCTACTGAGAATGCTTAACCCCGGGCTCAGTGTCGTTCTGTAATTGTTTCACACACCCAGAACAGGTTTCCCCAAACATCCAGGGGATCGATCAGCTTTTCCCAGCCTGTGCCTGCATCAAGAGCCGCAGACACAAAGGCCCTGGTACTTGATGAGTTATGCACTATACAGATCAGTATAGCAGGGACAGCTCACTGTGCAGAAGGCCCAGCGAGGCAGGGCCACTAGCTGTTCAAGTGCAGAGGGCCAGGCCTGTGTTACCTGAACGAAGCTGAACTCCCTCCAGTTGAGTGAGTTTGCGATGGAAGGCAGAGAGGTGATGGCTAACAGGGACAGTGTGCCGAGGGCCAGCACTCCCAGGGAGAGGTAGATTTCCATCCGCCAGACTTCCTCCTCAATCCAGAGGTGACTCTTGTTGGCCAAGACCTGGAAGTGGTGAAAGGAAAGGCATGAACTGTAGCGAAAGTCTGTGGCCCTGGGATGCTACTGATCACTCCAGGGCCCGAGAAAGGGCACCTAGCACCACCTAACGCCCGCCCAACGCTAAGTGTTTTCCTGACAGTAACTCGTTCAACGGACCCAATGACTCCACAATGTAGACATCCTGTTAGTCCCATTTTACAGATGAGGAAAACAAGGCACAAAAAAGGCTGGTAACATTCCAAAGGGCCCACACAGCCAGCTGATGGAAGATCTGGGTATAGAACCAGCCACCTCAGCTCCAAAGACGTGGCCTCTCCCAATACATGAACATGGACCATCTTTCTATTTGTTTAAGTCTTTCATCTTTTTCGGTAGCTTTTTAAAAATAATTTTATTGGGGGCTCATACAACTCTTATCACAATCCATCCATCCATCCATTGTCTCAAGCATATTTGTACATATGTTGCCATCATCGTTTTCAAAGCATTTTCTTTCGGCTTGAGCCCTTGGTATCAGCTCCTCATTTTCCCCCTTCCTCCTCCCTCCCTCATGAGCCGTTGATAAGTTTAAATTCTTATTATTTTTGCATGTCTTGCACTGTCCGATGTCTCCCTTTATCCCCTTGTCTCTCGTTCATCCCCCTGGGAGGGGGTTATAGCTAAGTCCTTGTGATCGGCTTCCCCTTTCTCCCCCCTTGAGCAGTGTTTTATCATTCTTACTGTATAAGACCTTCACATTCCCGGTTATATTTGCTCCTAGATATTTTATAATCTTATATACTAATATAAATGGAATTATTTTCCTAATTTCTATTTCAGATTTCTCACTTCTAGTATATAGTAACTCAACTGATTTTTTTGGTTGACATTGTGCCTTAAAACTTTGCCAAATTCTTCCGTGACTTGTGGACTCGTTGGGATTTTCCACATATAAGATCATGTCATCTGCAAACAGATACTTTTACTTTTGTAATCTGGATTTGACAAACTTCCTCTTGTTTTATTGTTCTGGCTAGGATTTAAATATACTGTTGAACAGCAGTGTTGAAAGTAGGCATGTTTCTTAGTCCTTAAGTTCAAGAGAACATCTCTCAGTCTTTCTCCAGGAAGTATAATGCTGGCTGTTGGCTTTTCACAGATGCCCCGAGTCACAGCGAGGAACTTGTTCTGTTGGATTATGCTCCTTTGTATTTTGAGGATTTTGGGGTCTATGTTCATGAGATATTGGCCCCTGGTTTCCTTTTAGTGTTTGGCTTGGTTTGGGGATCAAGTTTGTTTCTCAGGGCTGAGTTTGCTTCATCCACTGAATTAGGGAGTATTCCTTATTTTGGTTTTGGAAGAGTTTCAACAGTACTGGGGTCAGTTCTTGTTTAAACATGCTTCTGGGAGGCCATCTGGCCCAGAACATTTTGCTGTTGTCGCAAGGTTTTTGATCACTGTTGTCATCTCTGTACTTGCTACTGGTTTGCTGTAGGTTTCTATTTCTTCTTGGGTCAGTTTGGGTAAGTTGTGTTTCTCTAAGAATTTGTCCCTTTCACTCAGGTTAGGCTATTCGGTTTGTTGCAATACGTGATAGTCATGATATCTTGCCACATGTTATTTCTATCTGGTCAGTTATAATGTCACCTCTACCATTATTATTTTGATCCCAGTCTTTTGTCAGCCTAACTAAAGACTTCTCAATTTTATTGATTTTTTTTCAAAGAATCAACATCTGGTTTTCCTGTTTCTATTGTTTGATTTTTTTTTAATCCATAAAAAAGATTTACGGTGGTATCTAATTTTGCTTGCTCATAAATAGAGCTTGTGTCCGATTTGTGTTTGTTATTTCTTTGATGTCTGCTCTGATCTTTGTTATTACCTTTTTCCTGGTAGGTTTAGGGTTAGTTTACACTTCTTTTTCTAGCTCTTTGGACAAAGGGTTCATGTCCTTGGTCAGACTCTGTTTCAAATACTTTTTCTGTTGGTTTTTCACTCTTGTAGTCTTCCAGAATTTCCATGATACATATAAAGGCCTCTTGTTGACCCATAATTCCATAAAACCATGCTTCTCTCTGTTAAGCTGATAGGTTTTCTCTTCAATCACTGTTATATTAATGATAGTTTTTCACTTCAATCACTGTTATATTAATGAGCTTAGCCGCCAATTCACGGATTTTGCTTGGTTACATTTGTTGGTCAGTTCATTGATGTTTTTCCTTGGCTCTTTAATTTGTTTAATATTTTATTATATTTTTCATTCCCCCATTATTTTATCATCACTAGATGAGTTTTCACATCCTCTGTCAAATTCATTTGAATAGAACATTGATTGGGATTTTTCTGTTGGGCCTTGGAATTTTTCAGGATATTAACCTCAGTTTTTTTTTCCAGCAGTATATATTTTTGTTCCACTCAGCAATTCAGAATGACCGAAGGAGAAAGATGAGGCTTTTCTATTCCCATAGAGATTTACTGTTTCAGAAACCTGCAGAGGCAGCTCTATCCTGACCTAATGGGTCATTGTGAGTCAGAATGGACTAGGGGTCACTGAATGACCTAATGGGCCATTGCGAGTCAGAATGGACTAGGGGTCACTGAAT
>NW_022103912.1:2636640-2637850 GCF_000313985.2 Echinops telfairi
TGAATGACCTAATGGGTCATTGCGAGTCAGAATGGACTAGGGGTCACTGAATGACCTAATGGGTCATTGCGAGTCAGAATGGACTAGGGGGAAGTGAGTTTGGACTTAGTTTACTTTCTGCAAGGGATTCTTCTGTCGGCAGGGCCTTCCGTCCCCATTTACCATGTTTTCTCCCTCTCCATCTCTGGTTTAATTGGGATCTAAAAGTCCCAGATCTCATTTTTCAACGTCCATTCTCTCTCAAGCACAGTCGAGGATGCACTGTGATCCGTCCAAGCCCCCGTGGACACCCCTCACCCTCGGGCTATTGTGGGCTAATCACTGTCCACCGGGGGATGCAGTCCCCTCTCTCTGGTTATGACTCCCTGCCGTTTGCTGTCCCTACAATGAGGGTTCTCATCAGAAAACCTGTACCCAGCAAACGCCCTTTAGGGCTAGGGCTTGTCCTCCAGTTTTCCTGAGGTCTTCTGACCTGCTCTGTGGGAGCTGCCTGTAGCTGAGCTGGTATTCAGGGGGTGCGTGGGCAGACTTTGCCCTGGTTCAGGAGGAAGCGAAGGTGGCCCTCCCAAGACCTTAGGAAGATGTCTTTTGACTTCAGAGCCCCAGTGACTCTGTTGAGAGGTAACTTAGGTGAGTCAAGTTCCCGCTTGACTCCACTGCAGAAAGCCTTCAGTAGGATTTTCTATCAATTCAGCAGCTAGAATGTACCGTTTGGGGGAGGGGTAGCCACACTCCAGATGGACAGTCAGGCAGGTCAGCGTGGCTGCTATCAGAGCCCACCCCATTATGAAGACAGTGAATGTAGCCTCCATACAGAGTCCTACCGCCTAGCACACAGTAGTAGCCTCAGGGCCGACTGCACAGAGGAGCAGGCAGACCCCAAATGATCACTAGGAGGTCTCTCCTATTGGTTTCAGAGGCCTGGGCTTTTGGGGTACACAGGAAGGTGGAGCACATGCTGACTCTGGGAGCCAACTCCACCGTGAGGGCTGTGTGTACTGGGTTTCAGCAGCTGGGCACTCACAATTCCCAGCTTGGGGGCGGTCAGATCCCCTGGGAAGTCAGCCCAGTCCCTGTCAGAGTCCTGATGGCTGATTGTCAGCTGTGGACGCAACTTCCACGTGGGGCTTCCTAACACACCCAGCAGCCTTCCGTGGTGAGAGGTGTGGGCAGATGAACCTGCACTGAGCCCTGAAGAAGACTGTCCCGT
>NW_022103912.1:2637950-2675667 GCF_000313985.2 Echinops telfairi
AAACTCAACACCAGGGCCCTTCTCAGCAGTTCTCAGCAGGCTGGCAGCGACAAGGTTTGGATGGGGGAGGTGTGCCATGGGGATCCTCAGGGAAGTTCTTTGTGGATGATTTTAGTGCAGGAGGTCTGGGCCTGTCCCTTTGTGCAGGTGTGGAGGTTAGGGAACCAAGCTCTTTGTCTTGGGCGCTTCCCCAGTGTTCAAGGCCAGTAGGTCAAACACACCAGTTGCTCCAGGGAAGAACAATGAGGCATCTGCTCTTGTCAAGAGTTACAGCCTCTGAAACCCACAGGGCTGTTCTACCTGTCCTACAGTGTGAGGAATCAGAAGTAACTCAGTGTCAGTGCGTTTGCGATCGAGTTTGACGCGACTCGTCTTTTCTTCGATTCCTGCCTGTGTACAGTTGCCCTCTGCCCCCCAGGGCGGAGTCCTGCAAAGCCGAGCAGTTTTCCCTTTTGTTAGTCCTGCTGTGTTTGTGCGGGAAGATGATAGTTTCCAATCAACTATGACACTGCCTTCTAAACAATATCGAGTCGTTAATCCATGAGCATGGAGCATCTTTCCACGGGTTGAAGTCTTTTTTTCCTCCAGCGCTGTTTTACAATTTTCATTGTGCATGAGTTTCACAGCCCTGGTTAAACGTCTTCTCCTAGGTATTGCCACACAGACTCCCTGTGATCTCTGTAAGCTTTTTAAACGGCTGGGGTTTTTTTTTAAGTAGATCACCAGGCCTTTCTTCGGAAGCACTTCTAGGTGGGTTTGAACCCACAACCTTTGAGTCAGCAGCAGAATGAGTTAAACGTTTGTGCCACACAGGGCTCCCCGTGAATTATGGAAGTCCTTACAAACTCTTTCCTACCTCCCACCCACACCCCAGAATGTCCCTGCTGCTGAGCCCCTCTGGCCCTGGCATCCCACGGCAGGCAGCACAGTGCGCACCTGGGGAAGAGCTTTCGTCCGGGCCCTTCCATTACAGCATGCTTTTCCAGCCGGATCGGATGGCAGCGCTGCTGGAACGAAAGCGGTGCTCCAAGAAGCACCACGAAGGACCGGCCCTTCTATTCCAGCAGCCCCACGAGGCACAGTGTTTGCATTAGGAAGTGCGCTTAGGCGGAAGGTGGCAAGTCCCCCTTCACAAAACAGAAGTGACTCATCCCAGTTTTTGAGAACCGGTTTCAGCAGGAAGGGGAAACAAATAATAACAGAAGTCCAGTTACCAGAAGCTAAAATAAAAATGAATCCTGTGGGCTGAGCCAAAAATGGTTGGAAAATCTGTGAGAGAAATGGAAAGACCTAGAGACAATGACACCCCTGCAGCTTTTGGTGGGGGGGCGGGCATTTTTTTTTCAGGAGGGGATTAGACCTTGTCCTTGATTTTGATCTTGAAATGCATTTCTACCACACAAGCAAATCACAAAGAGCTATGTAAATACTGGCCGTTGTTGGCCAGACTACTGCTAATAACAAGTCTCCAGGTTTCTCTACAGCAGGGATAGTTTCCCCTCCTAGTCTCTGGGCTCAGGGGGCTTAAGGAAACGTGGAGAAATGACTTCCTGGGAAAGTCTAACCAACTCTGTTTACCCAGAAGGTCCACGTGCATTGCCAGGAAGAAGACCACGTGGCCAGGCAGCCAGGAACTCGCTGGGGAAGTCCCCGTGGGGCAGGCCCTACTGTGGGCATGGCTGTGATAGGACGGGTGTCCACAGTTGTGGAACCTGAGAGCATGGCTGATCCTGGTGGATTATGTGGCCCACTGCCATTCCCCCACAGCTCCTTGAATACCTCCAGGCTCAGGCAGTTCACCACTTCAGGTATTAAGCCCCCATATAAACACACACACACACACACACACACACACACACACACACACACACGCCAGCCCTGGGACTCTGCAGAACAAGTTTAAGCCCCTGTGCATGACAGGACTTTGGTGTCTCCAGACAACAACAACCCCGTTCTGTGGGAGAAATGGTTGCCTGGCAACCTCACTGGGGCCTGTCACCCCAGTAGGGTTTGGACTCAGGGAGAATTAGCTTGTATGTACCCTCTGTGCCCTGGTATTTGTATCGTGGCAAAACTGGGTTAGCATAATGTTGAAGAGGGCAAAGGATTCAGAGACAGGTGATTGGACAGGGGTAAGGGAAGGAGGAAGCAGTGGCTTCTTTTTGCTCTGGGAAGGAGGGGGACACATGGGTTTTCCACGTCCCTAGGCTTGCCTCATCCTGGGCTGTAAGCTTTGCTCAGATCCGATCCCACGATCCCAGGGAGCCACACAGAGCCTCTTGCTGCACGGACTGGCTCTTTTTAGAAATGAGTAAGAAAACATCCTTCAAGACCCTCTGCTCCAGTTATAGGAGCCCTCACAGGGCCTGATTCTTAACCCTTGAACTCAGGTCTGCAAGAAGCCCTGTCTGTGTTCGTTTCCCCACACCTGCAGATCCCCCTCCACCCACAGCTTCTGGTGGAGGCTCCTATAACTGGATCAGAGGGTCTCTTTCTGTGGGGCATGTGCCAGCCTAGGCCACCTCTCTTCCCACCTGCTTGGGTCGATGCTCTCCTAGGATGGCTATCAAAGAACACTGAGGAATTTTTCTGAATGAACCAATAATCCTCCTCTACAAAGATCCTCTTGCCGGCAGCTTCCCTCACCTCTCAGCAGATTACACTGGCACCCTCGTATACTGGTGCCTCAAAAACACACACTCAATACCTTTTTCGGTCCTCTGCTTCCCCCGTGCCACCCAGGCCACCACGGTCTCTCCTCTGGAGGTACGGACACTTTCCTCACTGGTCTCCCTGCTTTGATTTTTGACCCAGTCTTCTGGGGGAGAAGTATTGGTCTGCTTGTCACAAGGTCTGCCATTCAAACTCACCAGCTGCTCCTCCAGAGAAAGACGAGGCTGTTTGCTCTGGTTAACACATAGTCTCAGAAACTATTTGCTGTGATTTGGGGCCATAGCAGTTCTGACACACAACAAAATCAAAGATGAGCACACAGGGTTGTCTTTCTCCTGAGGGCGGCTGGTAGTTTGAACTGGAAACCTCACGGAGGCTCACGATGAGTCGTGCGTTGGGTTTGGGGTTTTGCCTGTTCTCAACCAGCAGGCAGCATGAGCCAATGAAAACACGAGTCCGATGACCATGCCTCTACTCAAAACCTGCCACTGCCTCCGGACTTCACTCAGAGGCAAAGGCCAGAGTCCTTCCTTGGCCCTTGAAGTCTTCTCTGGATTTGCCCTCCACCTGTCAGCGAGGCTCCATCTCCTGCGCCCCACCCCTCCGCTCACACCGCTCCAGCCATGTATCCTCCATGCTGCTCCACAAACATGCCAGGCAGGACCCCCACCCTGACCCGCCGCACCCTGCCTTTGCATTTGCTGCTCTCTGGGCTCACCCTCCTTTGTGCCTGATGTGGGCATCACCTACTCAGCGAGGTCCTCCCTGCCCATCCTTTAGACCACATGCTTCTCACTTCCGTTTTATTTTCACTTTTAGCACTCAGGACCTTCTAAATCAGCGGTTCTCACCCTTCCTCATGCCACAACCCTTTCAGACAGTTCCTCATGTTGTGGTGACCCCCCCAGCCATCAAGTTACTTTCGTTGCTACCTCATCACTGTCATTTTGCTACGCTGATGAATCGTCATGTAACTATCTGATATGCAGGATGTATTGTCATTGTTATAAATTGAACATAATTAAAGCATAGTGATTAGTCCCAAGACAATATGTAATTATAGATCGTGAAATATTTATTTCTAATGACAAATAAATGAAATTTTGTCTGGAAGCATGGTGTAGCATGGGTTAGTCTTCACGCCCGAGTACTTGTATGTGGGCGTATCTGCATGTGGGCGGACCCGCCTGGAGACGGATAGAGGAGCGGTATCTCGGTTCCTAAGACCATTGGAAAGATGTTTTCCGACGGTCTTAGGCGACCCCTGTGAAAGGATCGTTCGACCCCTAGGTTGAGAACCGCTGTTCTAAATGCCCCTCTCTCTACTGTGCTTCTTCTGTTTGGCCTATTCTGTCCCACCCAGTCGGCTGAGTTCTGGTCACTGGTCGTGCACTCAGACATGGGCCGGACCGGTCAACAGACCGCAGTGTGTGATTGGACCTCTGCGCACCAGGCGCTCTGCACCGCCTCGCACAGCGCTGAGTGCGGCTCCGTGCAGACAGGGGTGTACTGGACGGAGGAGAGGTCCGGGTGGCGTACCTGCTTCACGGCCAGGTTGACGAGATCAAAGCGGTGGGAGCGGCGCAGGGGCAGGCAGAAGCTGTAGAGCGCGTGCAGAAGGGCGCAGAAGAAGCTCAGCAGGCCGATCTGCTTGCGGTGCTGCAGCCAGTGGTCCAGCCAGTCCGGGAAGCGGAGGTATTTGGTGCCACGCTGCAGCTGCAGGACGGCTGCCAGCACGCCAGGCAGGTACACCAGCGAGAGCAGCACGTAGGCCACGCAGGGGAGCGTCGTGTTGACCAGAGACACAGGGAGCTTGTAGAACTTGTTCTTGCCCTCCTGCACGTAGGGCTGCACCACATCCCGGATGAAGTTGTAGATGTAGAAGCAGACAAAGAGCCCAAGGGCCAGGAGGACGGGGACCTTCCAGCTAGGGAGGAGGCGCAGAGGCATGGCCTCTACCTCCCGGGCCGACACCAGGGAGCCCATGTCCACTGGTAAGAAGCCCATGGCATGCACCAACTCTGAGACTGTGCGTTTGGCTTCCATGTGATCGCTGCAGATGGGCACCTGTGGGGACAGGACAAGGGGAGCAATTAGACAGGCCACAGCACCTTAGCATCTAGACCACTTCTAGTTGACCGCTGAGGACACTCAAGTGGAGAGGGGCAGGGAAGCTGGGCGTAGAAGGTGACTGAGCCCCCTCAGGGGTCAGGCCGTGGGGACGAGCCTCCTGTGGGGTCCCAGCTTCTCCTAACCTGCTCAGGAGCTCCCTCTGCCAAGGAAGCCATCAGGGTGGACCATCTCGCCCAGCTCACGAACATCAGTAGCCATCGTCAGATCCCATGGGCCTTTGAACAGGACCGTTAGAGCGCCATGGGCGGCACTAGGGCCACTCAGCTCAATATGTACGTAACACGAAAGGTTGGCCCATCCATCATTTTTCACATGTGTAATTCTGTGGCACTCATTACGCGCATCATGTGGTGCATCCTCACCACCATCCATTTCCAAATTACTCTCCCATCATTAGTTAACACAAGCTCAGGATCAGAAATAGCCCTTTCCACGTGTCCCCGAGTGTGTGACCTCAGCTCCACCCAAAGCCAGCCGTCCCCCTTCGGGCTCTGAGCGGACACGCAAGGCCTCCACCACCTGGGCCAGCCTCGTAGCCCACTGTTTCTCCCAGGAGCTCCCACAGCAGCTCACCAGTGGCCTCATCATGAGCCCTGCCTTACTGACGAGACGACGGCCGCCTGGACTGCAAAAGTTAGCCAAGCACTGACTACATGTCCGCTTTTACATACACGATCCCTGAACCCCCCAGCATGCCTGCCAGCTATGTACTAGGATCCCTATTTTTCCAGATGAGGAAGCTGAGGGCCCAGCTTCCTTTCATTCCTTACATGTGTGTCTTTGTCGGACTGGCTCTTCAGCCTAGAACACCCTCCTTCCTCCTTGTCCCTTTCCACACCATTTCAGCCCAGCCCGCGGGCCACCACGCAGTCTTTTGCTCTGTTCCCCTTGGCCCGGACACCCAATATACCCCTTTGCTCCCTGGCTGGTCCACACATGGGAGGTCCCAGGACCGCGCCTACACCCTGAGGTGGCAGGCCTTCTGGTACCCTTTCACAGGGCCCGGTGTGAAACTACGCAGGGGGGCGGAGTGACTTGACCTGACCCCTTCCTCCTCCGCTCTCACACTTCCTCCAGGGGAATGTAGATGGCCTCTTGGTACTAGAAAGGACTGTGACTCCCTAAGAGCTCTTCCTGCCGAGAAAGGCATGCACTGCTAGCTGATCTGAGAAGGTTCTGGCCGGCCATCTTCTGCCCCCAGAAAAACCAATTGCCTGTTCTGAGAAAGCCACTCTGCCCTTGAGAGGAAGCTTGTCGCCCTCAGGGCCTGGCACCCACGTGTGTTACTTTCTCTGCGTCCAATGCTAAAGGCAAAATCCCTCTTCTTCTGGACTCTAGGCAGTAACAGGAGAGAGTCACCCTGCCCCCAGGGAAGCCCACTCACCATGGCAAATTCCTACGGTCTGCATTCAGCTCTCAACTGACCAGGTGTGGGACTCTTGGTGCATTCATGAATGCCCCCATTTTCCCTTTTCTAACCATGACACTTGGCAGCACATTGTGGAGCCTGGCACAGCGGAGCCATGAAAGTTAGCTTATCAATCGTGAACAGGGTGGTTCGTCCCCCGTGGACCTACCTGCCTGTTCCCATCCCTCGGGCCAGCCTGCAGGGTCCAGGCCGAGATGACGTTGAGGGCCTTGACCACGGTGCAGGCGGGGAAGAGGGAGGCCAGGTGCTCAGCATTGGACTGGCGGTGCTGAAGGTGCTCCTGCTCGGTGGGGTTGCTCACGTCCACCAGGATCTTGCCAGCCAGTTGCTCGCCGAGAGCACACAGCGAGGAGTAGTGCTCGGGGAACACAGCCACAAAGATGACCTCCGAGGAGCTCACCGCATCGGCCGGCAGAGCCACCCGGACTGCCGAAGGGAACAGCCTGGCCGCGCGTTTGGGGTTGCGGCTCCCCACCACCACGTTGAAGCCAGAGCCCACCAGGCGGATGGCCAGGGAGCGGGCAAAGTCCCCACTGCCCACGATGCCCACTTTGGGGGCCTCGCTGGGAGGCTCTGCCAGGCTGCCGTCGCTGTCCAGCAGGCGGCGGCTGATGAGCGGCTTGTCCATCTCTCCGGACATCGTGGCGGCTGGAAGAGAAGACGGGCGTGTGGTCAGTGGGCGGCTCCAGGCTCTCCTCCCACACCTCCTCCTCTTGTCTGTTGGAACTGTGTGGCGGTGAGCTGGCCAGGCCACAGGGGTTCACTGCCACCCTGGGCCAGCCTATGGGGTGCAAGCTGAGCGGGACCTAGCCCCTGCACAAGAGGAGCACAGCTTCAGGAGCAGGAGGGGGAGAACCTTCTTTGTCTCCACCCTTTCTCCTTCCTGCCCACTTGCTCCTGCGGGATGAATTCCCAGGAGGGAGAGCCCTGGGCAAAGGGTGTACCGTTTCCATGGCCCCGCAGACTTCTTTCCAGAGGAGTGATGTGATGGGTGTGACCAGCTATCTCCAACTTGAGCGAACCTGGGCATCATATGTATATATGTAGGTCTGTATATATGTGTGTGTGTGCACACTCCTGGGTACGTATGTATGTGTGCACATACACAAGTGGGTATCGTACATATGTTTTATGTGTGCGCACGCACACACACTGGGTGACACTAATGTTCTGTGCTACATGACTGACTTCAGTTGGCAGTTTGAGCCCGTCTGGTGGCTCCGCAGGAGGTAGGCCTGGGGACCAGCTTCCTGAAAGATCACGGCTGGGGAAGCGCCCAGTTGATGATCATTTGCACTCTTGGGTGACCAGGATAAGCAGACACGTTCCTCGTTGTTGCGGACATTCTGCATGTCCAGAGTGGGCCCTCAGACACTCTTCCTTCAGCAGACGGATGGTGAGCGTCTTGAAGGTCAGCGCCTCACCTCCTTGGACTTTGAGCTCCATTCTCAAGCACAGGGCCGGACACCAGCCAGCACTCAGCACTTGCCTGATGAAGGAAAGGCTGTTGAAATGCCGCACTGCACTCTCTCTGTGTGGATTGCTGCAGTGAAACATTGCTGTGCGTGTGCCCGGGGTGGGGCGGGGGTGGGGGTGGGGGGCCTGGGTGACCTGGGGTCTCCTTTGAAAGTCCTACATGTGAGTGGTCACCGAGGGCCTTCTGGACTAGTGGCTGGGAGACTGCAAGAAATGTGGGTGGGAAGAAGATATTTTCATTTCAGCAATCTCAAGTAAATCTTAAAGAGTAATTCTCTTTAAGAATTACAGTAGGCAATACAGTAGCAGGACCTGTGAGTGTGTCAGTACCAGTGCTCAATGTTGCACCACAAATTTAATTGTGAAAGAGTTCTCTAAATCTGATTTAACTCAGCTTCATGTAAAATGATGGTGGATGTTTCACCCATCACTGGGTTCTGTTATTTAAGGTATATACACATATTACTATAGCACATTAAAAACAAATAATTGTGTTTCAATATGATTGGTCTCTGGTTCGCATTTTGTTTTTATGCATTTAAGAACAGACTTCCTAGGAGAGGCCCATAAGCCTCCCCAACCTATGGGTCCAAATGGGGCTGCAGCACCAAGGGGTTCGGGACCCCTACCAGCACCCACAGGGGACAGCCTCTCCCACTTCCCACTGCAGTGTCCCAGACTCTGTTAATATCCAGTGACCGCAGCGGGGGTGGGGCAGTACTTAATGCTATAAAGGACATTGTGCTTGGCTAAAAGCATGGAAGATTCTCCTTGAAATGGATTGCCCCAGGCTGCAACGAGGGCCCAAACAGTACAGGACCCTGGGTCACGATGGGCCTTGGGTCACAATTCAGTGGCACCCCACAACAGTAACCACAACTCTCATGCAAGGGTGGGGGAGGAGACCCGAGGCTATGGAAACCAGATGTCTGCCCTTAGATAAACAGGGTGCCAACGTGGGCCTGGAACATGGAGATAAGGTATCTGCTCCGAGATGACAAACAATACAACCTCACAGGGTTTCTAAACTCTGGCGCAGGCAGGCTGCATGACCACAGTAGCTCCTATTTATGGCCAAAATGTCACCTATGCAGGAGACCCTGCCAGTCCACCTTAGGTGTTGCCACCACCTGCCTATCAGGGGAGGCTGGTTTGTTGCTATGATGCCTCCCGACTTACAGAAACTAAGAAGTACGGTGTGATGATCTGCTTCTGGTCCACCCTACGGACCATCAAAAGGATGGCACAAGACCAGGCAGCATTTGATCTTGTTCTGTATGGGGACACCATTGCTTGAGGCCTAACTTCCTAGCAGCTCACATTCCGTGCCAGGTGCTGCTATAAGCCATTTAAGGAGTGATTGTCAATCTCCACAAAAACCCTAGGATGCAGGTACTATCCTTGTACCCAGTTTAAAGATATGGAAAACTGAGGCTCAGCGAGGGTAAGGTACCATGGTCAAGGCTGAGCAGACAGGAAGTGAGGGAAGGCAAGAGCGGAGGGGGTCTTTCTGTCTCTGCAGCCTGTGTTTTTTGGATTTTTATATATCTTCCTGTCTCTCTCCCAAGACACTGGGGTCTGGTCTAGGAAACCTGTGGGGCCCTTCTTGTGGGGACCGAAGAGTCCACAGAGATGCCACACTGGCAGTCAACATTGCAGACACCAGCCATGACCCCCACACTACTCATGCCCAGATACCAGCCCTGGCCACCACCCCCCCCCTTCCAAATGGAAGTGGGCATTTTCCGCCTGGTGTGGCATTTCTCGTGACCCATCCCTATGGTGGTCATGCCTCCAGGTGGGGAGACACCCTTCTGAAGGCTGCTCAGAAACCAGACTGCCTGGTTCAATTCTGACCTTGCTCCTCTTAGCTGTGTGACCTTGGGTCTGCCAGTGCCCTGGCTGTTAAATGGAGTCCTTTGCAGTGGTTCCCCTGAGGGGCTGCTGGAAGAGTCAGCCGACGCTGTGAACCAGGTAGGATTGTGCTAAGCACAGAGCAAGTTCCCCGGTCAGTGCTGGTCAGTATTAGCAAGTGAATACTTGGTGGCTCCCAGCAGGGACAATATAGTATCAGCTGCTGGGCAAAGCCACGGATAGTCAAAGACCCTGGTTTGGACACAGGAGCCCTGAGGGTGGGAGAGAAAAAGCTGGACCAGAGGAGAATCCGGACAGGGGCTCTTCCAGGTGACCTCTAGGCTCTCCATCTCAGAATCGGTGATTCGACAGCAACTCCCTCCCTGGGAAGTGTGGTCTGCAGCCTAATGATCAAGGCTCTCTTGGGGTCAATCAAGGCCCTCCACTGAGGCCCCCAAATCATCTTTTCCACACACACCCCTAGCAATCGGGACGATCTCCAGTAGATCCCCTCACCTCCTGAGCAACGGTAGGTGCTGAATGAACACTCTTACAGCGTTTAAAGATGGGCACAGCCACAGCTGAAGGATGATTTATCATGTGGCAGGCAGGGTGGGTGGGTAAGTCAAGTCCACCAACCTTCAACCCAGGGCAGCAAGGGACAGAGCTCAGAACACAGGTAGACCCCACTTCCAGTGGGGAAGCAGCAGGGCATCGCGGCAGACACTGCCTGAGAGCGTCCTTGGACACCACACATGGGTCTATACGCTCAAAAAGAATGAAACCTCGTGGAAGAAGCACACCAGCCTGTGTGACCACGAGCTGGCGAAGAGATCGGGTATCAAGCATCCAAGAACAAAAAATCATATCCTTGTAAATGTGGGTGAGTGCAGAGTGGAGACTCAAAGCCCATCAGTAGGCAAATGGACACCCCCTTACTGAAGGGTTGTGGGGAGGAGATGAGCCAGTCAGGGTGCAGGGTAGCAACAATGAAACATATAACTTTCCTCTAGTTCTTTAATGCTTCCCCCCACCCCCCCAACTATCATGATCCCAGTTCTACCTTACAAATCTGGCTAGACCAGAGGATGTACATTGGTACAGATAGCAACTGGAACACAGGGAATCCAGGACAGATGATCCCTTCAGGACCAGTGGTGGGAGTGGTGATGCCTGGAGGGTAGAGGGAATGTGGGGTAGCAAGGGGAAACCGATTACAAGAATTTACGCATAGCCTCCTCCCTGGGGAATGGACAGCAGAGAAGAGGGCGGGGGGAGACATCAGACAGTGTAACATATGACAAAATAATAATAATTTATGAATTATGAAGGGTTCATGAAGGAGGGGGGAGGGGGGAAAGAGGGGGAAAATGAGCAGCCGATATTGAGGGCTCAAGTAGAAGGCAAATGCTTTGGGAATGATGAGGGCAACAAATGTATATATGTACTTGACACACTGGATGGATGTATGGATTGTGATAAGAATTGTACGAGCCCCCGATAAAATGATTTTTAAAAAATGAATGAAACCGACAGGAACGGGGGACAGCGTGCCCCTGGGCCTGCGTCCTGCTGGGTTTCTTCCTGGTTGGGTTGGGTCTTTGGGGCCGGTGCTTCAGAGCCTGATTAGGTATCAGCTTATTCGGTGAGCGAGGAACGCGCACAGCAGAGGCTCAGGAGCTGGTCCTGCTCTGAATTGGAAAGGCCCTGGGACCCTGGAACCCAGTGACACCCTCTGGGCCAGGGTCGGTTCTCAGCTGGAGAGGCTGGCCATGTGCTGCAAGTGTCAGGCTTCGGGCTCCAAGGCGGCCTGCGCTGAGCCACAGGATGGAGGGGAAGGGCACCTGGAGCACTCTGGCCACCACCAGGAAAGGCTCCTCTGCTTTCCTGTTAGAATGAGGGTGGGGTGGAGGGGTGTGCCCCAGCACACTACCGTTGATTCGCGTGGGGGCTTTGAGCACAGTACTTTCCTTCTCTGTGCCTGCGTGTCCTCACCTTTACCACGGGCACACCAGTTGTATTCTCAAAGGGCTGTGGTGAGGAGTAAATGAGTTAAGACCTGTAAGGGCCCAGGGCTGTGTTTTAGGACAGGTATGGGTGTGTTCCAGGGTGTGTAAGAGTGTGTGTATTTGTGGGGGGTGTGTAAGAGACTGGTGTGTGTGTGTGTAAGAGACTGGTGTGTGTATGGGAGAGTGTGTTGGTGTGTGTACGTGACTGTGTGTGTGTGTAAAAGACGAATGTGTGTATGTGTGTATGAGTGTGTATGTGTGTGTGTCCTTGTGGGCAGGGGCCGTGTCTCAGAATTCCTAGTAGAGTAGCGCACCAGGAATAGCGCAGGAATATTCCCAGGAATAACGCAGGCGCTGCAAATTTGGAAGCCACAGGGTTGCAACCAAGGCCTGGCTTGGGCCAAGGCCCTGGCTCCCACAATTCTATTTACAGACCAGGGGAGGGAAGAGACTGGGATCAAGTTACAAGCTCCCTGGGCCAAGACCACCATTTGGAACAGGCGGCCGCTCCCCCCTCCCCCTCCCAAGCTGCTCACAACACCAGCTACAAGACTGAGTTTCTGGCATGTGGGCAAGAGTGCACGGTGGCGGTGGGTCCCACCCCTGCCTCTGCCCAGGCTCTCTGGTAATCCTGCCACCTCCCAGCAGGGCCATGGCCGAAGTTCAGCTTGAGAGTGGGAGCGAGGCCTACGAGCCTAACCTGGCTGCTCCATCCAGCAGACCCCACAGCGTGTCTGGGAAGGTGGACAGCACAGAGTGGCCAGGCCGAATGCACAGCCACAGGGGGCAGCTATGGGAGGAGGCACGTGGAGTGGGGGGGTGACCTGCAGGCGCCCCTATAGCAAACTGACAGCACACATGTCTCATACAGGCCTCCGGGAGAGGAGTATGGCACATTTCTTGTCCTTCAGTGACCCACAGCTTTTCTTTTTAAGCTTTCAAAGTACTTTTGACTCTACCTGTCACGAATATAAATTTGGGGAGTCCAAAGGAAAAATCACAAAAAAGCTTTGCTGGGCAGAGCTTTCGAGGAATGTGCTCTGAGTTAGTGCACCCAGTGGCATCGTCTGGGAAGCTTCTCTCTGGTCACAGTAAATTTTTTCACAAAAGCAGTTTCACCTTTTTTGTGATGGCTGATTTAAGAGAGCAGTGTATGAGTGTGAAATTTCGTTTACTGCTTGGGGGCGGGGGATGTCGCAGACACTGTTGTGATGTTGAATACAGCAGTAGGTTTTCATTTCAAACAAAAGGTGAAATGTCCATTGATGACAAACCTCATTCTGGACATTCATCAACTTCCCGAATGGACAAAAATGTCAACTTGTAGTATATTTGGAGTTCTCTCCACCAGGCCAGACGGTTCAGCCAGCTTTCTATTTGGAGGCTCTGAAAAGATTGCATAACAATGTATGACAAAGAAGACATGATTTGTGGCAGATGGGGGACTGGTTTTGCCACCATGACAATGTACCTGCTCACACAGTCATCTCAGTGTGCCAGTTTTTGGCAAAAAACAGCATGCCTCTCTTGCCACACATACCTTACTCACCTGACCTCGCTCCATGAGACTTCTTTTTGCTGAGGAACAGGTAAGGACAGCAATTTGACAATGTAGAAGAGGTGAAGAAAAAACGAGGGAGGTGCTGTCAGCCATCCAAACAGATGGGCTTGAAAAATGTTTCCAAGATTGGAATTGCAGATTTGACAAATGTATGAAGTGTAATGGCGAGTGCTTTGAAGGTGACAAGGTTGTTTTGTAAAAAAATTTAAATACATAACTTTGGGGGGAAATTCTGTTTTGGGGGTACCCCCTCCTATATATCTAAGAAGGAGCCTCGGTGGCATGCATGGTGGTTATGCCTTGGGCCGCTATCCGCAAAGTCTACAGTTCAAAGCCACCAGCTGCTCTGTGGGAGAAAGACAGGACTTTCTACTCTTTTAAAATTTTTAATTGTATTATTATTTTTTTATTTTAAAAAATCATTTTATTGGGTCTCTTACAGTTCGTATCACAACCCATACATATATCCATTGCGTCAAGCACATTTGTACATAAGTTGCCATCATCACTTTCAAATCATTTGCTTTCTACTTGAGCCCTTGGTATCAGCTCCTCATTTTTTTCCTCCCTCTCCCACTCTCCCTCCCTCATGAACTCTTGATCATTTATGAATTTTTTTTCATGGCTTACACTGACCACTATCTCCTTTCATCCACCTTTCTGTTGTCCGTCCCCCTGGGAGGGGGGTATATGTAGATCCTTGTGATCGGTTCCCCCTTCCTCCCCCCACGTTTCCCTTCTCCTTCTGTATGGCTACTCTCATTAGTGGTCCTGAGGTGTAGGGCTTTTTATTCTTATAAATAAACTCCCGGGGCACTTCCTGTCCTATAGGGTCACTAAGAGTTGGCATCAACTTGACGGTAGTGAGTTTTATATGTTTAAAACTCATATATGTGCCCTTGCGCACTATTTATGTATAGATGTATCATATATAGGCAGATATTCGTTTAAACTAAAAATTAAGCACAAACAGATGTTCGATCTTTTCTTCTTGCTCCTCGGAGAATGACCCTTTGCAGCTACTGGACAGCCCACAGCCATTCTGTAGGGCCCCTGCCCAGAAGGGAGTGGCGGGCACAGTGTGGTATCATACAGGGTCTGACAGGGGCACCAAGAGGCTTCCGGTGGGAGGCAGGTCTGGGCTGAACTTGAAGATGTGAGAGAGAGCCAGGAAAGAACTTTCCAGAAAGAGGAGTCTGTATGAGTCAAGATTTCGATTTCATCATAGCTCTCTGCCTGCGTACCTTCTCAAACCCTCCGTGGACAAGAACACAGAGACCACCTCATCAAGAAGGTAATCAATAACCCACAGATTTGGAGAAATCGTCTGCAAAACATACACCTAATGGAGGACGTGTTTCAAGAATATATGAACTCTTACAACTCCATAACAGAAAGACAAACAACATAAAAAATGGGCAAAGTACTTCAGTAGGTGTTTCTCCAGAGATAAACCAATGGCCACAGAGCACATGAAATGATGTTCAATGTCACTCAAGCTCACTGCCACTGAGCCACTGCTGGCTCATAGCGACCCCCTGTGGGTTTCCAAGACTGTAACCAGTCTTTCTCCCTCAGAGCTGCTGGTGGTTTCGAACTGCTGACCCTGCAAATCCACAGCCCAAGATGTAGTCACTACCCCACCAGGGCTCCTGACTCAACATCACTAGTCACCAGGAAAATGCAAATCAAAACTCCTTCGTACCCAGTCGGATGGCAGTAAAGGAAACAAAGCAGATGGTACCTGAGTGTGGTGACCAGGAGGAATGGGTACCCGCATGCACTGCTGGAAAGGCTATCAAATATACAACCACTTTGGAAACGGTCATCCTTGCCTCAGAAGCGTAGGCGTATAGTTATCAGCAAGTCAACTCCTGAGTACACCCCAGTGTCATGAAAACACACACACACACACACACACACACACACACACACACACACACACACGATGTTGTGTGCCAGTGTCCCCAACATCACTAGTGCTAAAAAGTGCAAACAGCTCCAAAGTCCATCAACCAATGGATGAATAAGCCACACATGACTTATCTACGTAATGGAAGCTCATTTGGCAATACAAAACAGCGCAGCACCGATTTGAGCCACATGGGTGAAACTAGAGCGAGGAAAGAAGCCCTTCAGAAGAGGGCACATGTTGTAGAGTCTCATTTCTTAGGGCTGGGAGTTCGGAAGCTGTGGGGGAAGGCCCAGCGCCCCACGACTAATCCTGGTTTCGATCGGCGCAATTGTACGGTTGAGATGTGTAAATATTATAGTAAAGTCCTAGAGAGCATGAGCGATAGAAGACAGGGTGAAATCATGGTGTCAGACACATTTCATGGTAGCATGCTCACCTCAGCCCTGCTTGGTGGTCAACGTGGAGATGGGAGCCCGGAGGGCAGGAGAGAGGGGGAGGGGAAGGAGGACAAGGGGAAACAGAACAGGAGTGAGGACGGGAGAGGATGGGGAAGCCGACCAGAGGCCAAGAGGGGAAGAGGGGTGGAGGTGACTGCTAATGGGTACAGGGTTTCTTTTTGAGATGGTAAAAATGTTTTAAAGTTGACCATGGTGATGGTTGTAAACTTTGTCAATATACTGAGAGCCACTGAACTGGAGACCTTAAAGCAGCGGTTCTCAACCTGTGGGTCATGACCCCTTTGGGGGTCAAACGACCCTTTCACAGGGGTCGCCCGATTCATAACAGCAGCAAAATGATAGTGATGAAGTAGCAACGAAAATAATGTTATGGTTGGGGGAGTCACTACAACATGAGGAACTGCATGGAAGGGTCATGGCATTAGGAAGGTTAAGAACCACTGCCTTAAAGGGATAAATTATATGGGGTGTGAATTACATCTTTTAAAAGTTATTGTAAAATAAAAAGAAATAAGAGAGATCCAGAGAGTCCAGCCTCCTTGTTGGTGTATGTAGACTGAGAGTACACACTCTTTCCTCCGGAGCCTAATGTGACATCCATGATGCTGGCTCTGAAACCTTCACTTAGTTCCTGTTTATTTCCCACAACATCAAGGCTCACACCTGTGATCTTGAGATGAGCCAGGCTGTTGTCACTGTAGGGGCTGCAGTTCCAGGAGCTGTCAGGCCGACTCCGGCCCGGGGTGAACCCAGCGCATCAGACTTCCCTGTGCTCCATACGTTTGTCCAAGGCTACGTTTCCGGAAGGAGACTCCCCAGGTCACTGTGCAGTTAGCCGCCAGGCGCATTAACGGTTTGCTCCATCCAGGGACTCCAGGGAATATGGTGCGGCCACTCAACAGTCCTGAGTGGGGTCTGCAGCCTTCGCCCACACAGCGGTTTCTCTGCAGTTCACCCCAGGCGGGTAGGGGACCAGGTCAGGGCGCTGTGAGGTACACGGAGTGGGAGTATGAGGGAGGGCTTGGGGATCATCCTGCCAGCTCCTGGAAGTTAACCCCCAGAGGCGCATCTGCTAGAGAAGATGTTAGATCCATGAGCCCCTCCTCCTTCCAACTTCATCCTTCCCAGATTAGGCTGAGAATCAGCCCCACCTGGCCCGCAAGGGCTCACTAGGAGCTGGGGTGCCAGGCTGGTTGGCTCACTGCAATACAACCATCAATGCATGGGCAGGGGACACACCCGGAGGCGGTGGGTTTATCCATAAACCTCAAGGTGGAGCAGTCTTAGAGACAACTGGGTTCATACCCCAGGCTGACCACTCACTAGCTGGAGGGCCTCTCGCAAGTCACTTGATCTCTGAGCCTCCATTTCTGCATTCGTAAAATGGGCACCATGGGTTGCAGCCCTGGGTGGCACTGCTGACAGAGAGGTTGGAGGTTCAAGTCTACCCAGAGGTGCCTTGGAAGAAAGGCCTGGCTACCTACTGTAGAAAAACCAGCAATCGAGAAGCCTCTGGAGCAGTTACGGTCTGACACATATGAGATCACCATGAAGGAAGGGTGCCAAAAAGTTGGGGTCCACTTGACACAAGCAGTTTTTGGAGTGATGGGGTAACGAGGCTGGAATGCAGGTGCCTGTTGACTTCACTAACGGCTTTACTTTTTTCTCATTAGAATTTTTCAGAAGATCCCATCTTCGTACAGCAGAAATAGACATACCTAAATCAATACATGGTGTTCTCTGCTGAATGAAAACGCTTGTCCAACACGTTCTAACAATAAGCACACACACATTTCCCACCAAAACCCTGACTCAGACCCGTGGCTGGGGACCCAGTGAAGGGGTGCATCGTGGCAGTCAGGGGTAGGGCCCAAAGTGGAATGGGACTGGGGCGGTGGGCGCCTTCCCTCCCCCTCTAGGGTGTGGCTGCTAGTTCCAATGCCTGGGTCCCTGTCAGAGATGATCCCTGCGCTGCTGGGGTCCCTGGGCCACCCTTCCTTGACAGGACTCCTAGGTTGGAGCTCAAACTCTGTGGAAGTCCACACACTAGCTGCCCCTTTGCCTCTACAGTCCCAGGCACAACCTCTCTGCTACCTAGCAGTCACGGTGCATGCTTGCATGGCTGAGTAGAACTGTGTGCCACCAGGCGGTCAATGGCTGATTTGGGGAAGCACACTTTTCCTCCGGGGTCCAGGTGGTTACGAACCGTCAATCTCATGCTCAGCAGCTGCGCGGGAATGGTTTACACCACCCATCGACTCAACCTTCTCCGACTGGGCAGCATTTCCCTCTTTCCCGTGGATCTCCTTCAGGGTGGGGGCTGCATCACAAGCACGTTTGGAACCCAGCATTTGGGTCGGTGCCTGGCACAGCCGAGCCACCTGGACTGCTTATCATCACGTGGCTCCCTGGTCTTTGGGGGCTTCGGGGGCTGCTGCTCCTGGGACCACTCTTCGAGAACCACTGCAGTGGATGCTGGGTAAAGTCCTCTGAGAGGTTTAGTGATTTAACAACCGCTGGTACACAAGCCTGTCTCCCTGGGTTCTCAGCACCCAGCTCACCTCCTCCCAAGAGCCCTCTGCACCATGGGCTCTGGAGTGTCAGGTGCACATGCCCCAGCCCTGCACACACACCACAGGAGGGTCTTTCTGCCCTTCTTTTTATAGGAGGGTCTTTTAGGTGAGAAGCTAGATAGGGCCAGGCCATGGTACCATTAGCTAAACCAGCGAGGGAAACTCCACAGGGGACCAGCTGCCACGGTCCACCTGCCTCGCCTACTAGTGGGTAAGCTGGCCTATCATGGGGTGAGGAGAAGAGAGGGCCGCTCCTGGAGAACCACAGAGCCCCAGAAAGCCCCTTAGCCCCCCAGCTTGGGAGATCTTACTAGAGGTCTGAGATTTTCTGGCTGGCCAAGAACACAGATGACCAGACATACTCCTAGGACTCTCACGCGGACCGTTGAGTAGACAGCTGGCTGGGATGAACTGCTCACTAGATTGTTCCTTTAAAACTAACATAGCAGCAGAGGTCCAGGGAGCTTGTGCTGGCTGGGGAAGAGAAGGAGGAAGTTCAAAGTCAGTTCCAAAGCCAGCAGCTGAAAGCAGGGGCATGCTCAAGGCCCAGGGCACTAGAGTAGACACTTTGCGGGTGCCCTTTGCATTGTAATCTAGGCCAACAGTGCCCTCTGGAACTGCGTGGGGCACAGCCTGTGCAGTCCACTGGTGCTCTCGCTAAGGAATGCCCTCCTTCATTTTGTATCCCATGAAGGCCAACTATGCACAGCAAGAGCAGGGCCAGGGTGCTGAGGGAGGAACCAGGAGACAGCCTACTGGTCTAAGGGGGTGGAGTCTTAACAGAAAGCAGAGTCCACATCCACTGGGGCACCACGAGAGCCAAAGAGGAGCTGCCTAACTGGGCCTGTGAGGTCAGGGTAATGCCACATGGCCTGTGGTCCGCGGGCTCCCTGTGGATGAGTTAATTAGACGTCAGACAGCTCAATCTGCAGCCTTGGCATCTGATGTTGGTGGTTCTTGCTTTCCCAGGAGAACTGCCACTGCCAAGCCCGGGCTGGGTGGGTCCTGTGGACTCTGGCTATACCCCAACCTCTGACATTGTGGAAGGTTTGGTGAGGTAGGGTTTGCAAAGTGGAGAATCAGCTAGGTCCTGTTCTGGAGCGGAGGCAAGTGTGGAAATGGGGAGAGAGGCTGAATCAGCCAAGACACACGGGGCAGAGCTAGCGGTTTTACTTAGGAGGCTCAGCCTGTTCCTGTGGCACTTGGAGACACTTCCCCTGGCTGGCTTATGGACTGCCTTTGCCTTTGCCTTTGCCTAGAGTTTCTGTCACTTCCTTAGCCCCTCGGCCACCTCTTCCGCTGAACTCCGGGGCACTCCAGCTTTTCAGCTTGTGGAGAATCATTCCCGTGATTCCCAATATCCTCCCACAGGCTGGTCAACGCACACCTCCCAGAGCTAAAAAAAAAAGGCCAGTCTGAGCAGCCTAAGCAGTGCCTGCTTTCCCCCTCAAGTTCCTAGGTCAGAGGGATCAGATTCTGAAAGTCACTCTGTGCCCCTGGTTCGATTGCCTGCTACCAACCTGTCTGGGGGGCCAGCACCTCTTACTCATCCCTCTGTCTTTGGCACTGGGTCCTGGTGGCATGGCGGTTATGCTAACCAGAAAGAAGGTCGGGGTTTCGGAGGCAGTCAATCTTTACGAAAGCAGCTTGTTTCATCGTTCTCCCTCCAAGTGTCTGGTGGGGTTGAACCCCTGCCCTTGGAACCTCTGGCATTATTATTAAAATTAATAGCAATGCTTGAGGTGTCACCATCTGACTCGTGACGTCCTTGAGTGAGTCGCGAAACTCCACAGAATTTTCACTGGCTGATTCTTCAGTTAGGTTACCAGGCATTTCTTCTGAGGCACATCTGCGTGAACCCAAACTCCCCACCTCTTGGTAAGCAGCTGAGTGTGGTGATATTGTTGTATTAGCCAGGCATTTAGCTATCGATTACCTGAACACCACAGAAAGCTATATGTACAGATTAGCTTAAACACTGCAAGTAAGGAAAACAACAAAAATAGGTGTACGCAGATAACATGGAAAACCGAACACCAGATTGGAGCTGCATCCCGGTGCAGCCTGGAATGGGAGTACCAGTGACAGGTCTCGGGGGTGCAGATCAATGGCCCCAGGGATGGTAGGCCTTAGGGACAGGGAGCAGGGACAGGTCGTCTCCACGGGCAGGAGAAGAAGGGTGACCAGGGCAGGCCTGGCCCAGGGTGGCCATGGCAGAAGTATTGCTTCTTTGCCGTTTGCTTGGAGTCTGCCTGGTCCGAAGCCCAATCCCTGCCACTGCCCCCGAGGCTCATCACCAAGCTCCTGTTTCTTCTTGCTCAAGCCAGGACAGTTTGGGAAAGGCTTTTCCTCTCTCTGTTGAAATTCAAGGTCCAGTAGGAAGACTACCAGCTTCGCGATGCCCTTAGGATATTTCGTCTTCAGAATTAATGCCCACTCTTGAGGCGCCCTGGGCTCTCTGTAGCACAGGTAACAGTGCCGACGTTGCATAAACAGGCAGGTCCTTTCTGTTAGCAGTTCAAAGAGGAGAATGGTGGTGGGGGCACTGTCGTCATGTGCCCGATTGTGACTCACAGCCACCCTCTGAGACAGAGGGGATCTGCTGTTGGGTAACGTGACAGTTACGTAATCTACTGTCAACTTGAGCAAGGGATGGAGTTTAGCCTGTCAATCAGGCTAAATGACCTCATTTGGAGGCATGACAGATAAACAGCTCACTGAAGGCCAGATCCACTCTCTCTGCTACACATTCCTATTGACAAGTCACCTGGAGCTACGCTGATGGAGCCAGAACATGGAGACCCCTGGCAGTGCTGAGATGCTTCCACTGCCAGTGGATCCACAAGACTTTCCACGCACTGGCCTGTGATTTTCTTGCATTCTGCGTCATTGCATGTGTGAGTCTGAAGAGGAATTTATAGACTGGTAGCAGACATATGGGCTAATATTAGACTTTTGGACTGGATTTGGACTGAGCTGGGATTTTTTTTAATATACAATTACTCTTTATAGAGGCTCTTTCTTATATATATATATATGAGTGTTTATGGATTTGTTTCTCTAGTCAACCCAGACTAACACAGGTAAGCATTAGACTGCTAAGCACAAGATCGGCAGTTCAAACCAACCAGCCACTTCCCAGGAGAAAGAGGAGGCTATCTTCTCTTGTCAAGATGTATAGCCCTGGGAACCCTATATCGGGCTTTTACCAGTCGGAATGGACTTGCTGGCAGTGGGTTCGGGCTTGGAGTTGGAATCTTTACAAAGCACTATGGTTAATATTAAAATGAATACCCATTGAGATGACTGGTTCACATTTTCCCAGTCTCGGTTAAAATACAGAACAATAAATTCCATTCTATGGGATGGTAACAGACAATCTAAGTAAAAAACAGGGCATGTGCTATGCAAATAAAAGCTATTTTCAGCAAAGATCCCTAGTTCCCCCTTCTCACCAGGGACTGCCCTGGAACTCTTACCTACGGAAATTCTGGGCCCAGCACCCCAGAGAGTCACATGCCAGTACCTACTACGTTCCAATCTGGGCAGTCACGTCTCAGCAACACACAGGTTCCTGGCACGTGGCCCTCCTGCAATCAGGAGCCAAATGAGAAGTGAGGCCGGACTCCTCCTTCCCTGGGAAGTCACAGTGTAGATTTGGGAACCTGAGATTTGCTCAGCAGACAGCTCATTGGCCCTCCTGCAATCAGGAGCCAAATGAGAAGTGAGGCCGGACTCCTCCTTCCCTGGGAAGTCACAGTGTGGATTTGGGAACCTGAGATTTGCTCAGCAGACAGCTCATTGGATCAACAGACGGTGTAAGAGGCTGTGTGCAGGTCCCAGTGTGCCTAGTAACCACCCTCGCCCCACAGCCAGCAGGCTTCCGAGTAAGGGGTTGGTTAGGTCCCACGGGGATGTGGGCAACAGCTGGGCCGCCGTCTCCATGGGTCTGGTCTACCTTGTTCTCCTCCTCTCAGCTGACTCTGTGTGCTACTCTGTTGTTCCCCCACCCCTTCCAGCCTCTGTTCTCAGACTGTCTGCAAACTCGGGGCTGCCTCTAGCCTGGACCCCAAACCCTACCTGTCCCCTCCACTCTCCCCAGGTCACCCTCAGCCCCCAGATCCACTGCTCCTGCTTCCCACCCAGCTGACCTGAGGCGGCGGAGGACAAAGGTGTTCCAATCTCAAACCCGCCCAGCGTTTAAAAGCTGGCTTTTAAATCCACACACATCTGAATCGGTACATTTCCATTTTCTCTGCGGGCACGTTTCCTTTCTGATGGACTTTCGCAAACATTTTACTGTTATATTTCTTGTGCTACTGCCCGGAAGCATTATTTAGACATCATAAAAAAAATCATTATATTGTTCAAAGGAAGGCTGAGAAGTCCGTAAAGAAGAATACAAAAAGCTCAATCCACACACAGAAGGAACACACACACAGCCAGGCGTCCGCCACACTGGGCAAGTCGGCTCTTACGGCAAAGCGACACTTATCACCATCCCACTTTACAAAACAAAAGCAAATGAATAATGGATGTGTGCTGTACAAAAGTCTAGATTTTACAGTATGTCTAGGGAAAATCCAGTTCAATTATTTGCAGCAGCAGCAGTCCTATGATAAACGAATGCAGAAATGGTTACATATGTGAAATGTACCATTCCCAGCGGGCCTGTCGTCCACAGAAATGCATCGTGAACATTAATATTTTTTTAAACACACCGGAGACATGTTTGAAAACCCACATTGCTGTCATTACCCAAAGGCACTGTGTGCGAGCAATCCTTGAACCCTTGAGTTGAAAAAGCTCCTGGCTTTCTGGGGGTTATTTTAGCAAGCGTCTCAAGACACTGCGCTCCTTGAGGGCTGCCAGCTCCCAAACGGGAGTGGCTGCCCTGAGGCACAAGGAGTTCTACAGACTTCTCAGAGAAGCTGGGCACACTCTCCCTCTGGACAGGCCGGGGATATGCACTCCCGTGGCTTCTTGGCACTTACCAACAACAGGCGGCCGCGACATCTTCTCAGAGCAGTGGTCTGAGCACTCCCCAGCCTTGAGAACCAGGAACCCCCCACGCCCTAGGCTCTCTGACTTGTGGGCAGCCTGGACTTGGGCTGAGCCCCTGAAGGCAAGGGGCCTGCTGGGGGGTTGGCCAGCCCAAGACACTTCCCTCCCAGCTCCCACCCACAGGGCCTAGATGGAGCAGTGACTAATGCTTGGTTAGAGAGTGCACTACCAGAGGGGCTCTGGGCTGATACTTCCTGTTTGGGGAGGAAACCTCACTGGTAATAATTAGTGGTTCAGACCCAAGGCTCGTTGCTACAGGAACTGAGGCAAGGTGGCAGTAAGAAAGAATAAAATGGATAGAAGTCATCCAACACAGGGCAGGCTCCCTTGCTCTCTCTCTCTCTCTCTCTCTCTCTCTCTCTCTCTCTGTGTGTGTGTGTGTGTGGCTGCAGAAAGTGGCAGTTTGTCCATTGCGGTGCGGGTCACACTATCACTGGCTCAGTGACCATTCTCTCCGCATTTTGTGCTGGCAAAAGCACTCTTGTCATCTGTCCTTGCTAGTCAGTACCCACGGGGTAAAGAATGACAGAGAGACAGACAGACTCACGGCCCGAAGACAACACTTTACAAAGGCACAGCGTGGCTACCGGAGAAAGAGCTGGTCCACGCCGCCTGTCCGCCCGCCTCTTCAGTTGACTTCAGGAGCTCACACTGACAGCAGCCCAAAGGGAGGCTGGAGGCTTGGAAGTTTCTAGATCCTTGAAGTAAATTCTGCCCCTCCAAATCAGAATATCCAAGAAGAGTCTTAGCCAAGGTTAAAAACCCAGCTCACTGCTATCAAGTCCATTTTAATTCATAGCAACCCCATACCGGGTTTCTGGGGCTGTAAATCCTCATAAGAGTACCCAGTCTCATCTTTCTCCCATGGAGCGACTGGTGGGTTCGAACTGCTGACTTTTCAGTTAGCAGCCAGTCCAATGCCGATTCGACCAGGGCAGCCAAGATTAAAACGCAGCGCCCTCAAGTCAATTCTGTCTCATGGCGCCCCTACAGGGCAGGGTAGAACTGCCCCTAAGGGTTTCCGAGACGGTAACTGTTTAAAGGAGTGGAGCGCCCCGTCTTTCTCCTGCAGAGTGGCTGGTGGTTTGAAAGAGAGCAGCCCTTGTGCCCAGCAGCCCAGCACATAACCACGACACCACCGGGGCTCCGGCCAAGAGACTCAGGGAGGGCAAAAGAGCAGTGGCCTGTGTGTGTGCTCTGCACACAGGGGCACAGGAGGGTGGGGCTCTCCTATCGAGAAATGACAAGTCCTGGCTGCAGGGCTCAGCCCACTCTTGCGTCTTTCTGTCCAGTTCCCGGCACCGCCTTCTTTGTGGTCAGCGTGGAGCCACCTCCTGAAGCTGGTCACAAAGGGGCTGGGCCTCACCTCTCACAGCTAGCGGCTCAGGTGTCCCCGCCACTCTGTGGCCAGTGATCTCGACAACACTGACCCCGGAGCAGTTGGCAGGACTGGCTGGTCACTTGGAAAGCTTCAGTACAGGCCATCCTGTTAAGAAATGCTCCATCTGCCTGTGGTCAAGTGCCCATCTTGCTTGAAGGGGGCCACCTCACTGCCACCGGAAGCTCTCACCTGGGAGCATTCACTGTCAGGAGACACCTTCACCTTGACCCAAGGGGTGCTAATACCTTCCCAAGCCCACCAGTGACATCACAAACCAACTGCTCAGAACCTTGCGCCACCCCACGGGCACCAGAGGAGATGTGTACAGCAATCAGGAAGGGTCATGTCATCACGGACCTTAACCTGCAGCTTTGGGACACCTGTCAACTTGACAGATGGTTGATGACCTTGGTTGGGCTCCGGGCAGGTATACACAGTGGTTACCGTCCACCAGCTCAGCTCCTAACTGAGGTTGGAGTCTACCTGAAGCGCTTGGAAGAAAAGCCAAAAATCAGCCGCTGCAAATTTTCCAGGGCACAGTTCTATGACATACCAAGGGTGGCCAAGAGCTGAAATTGGCAGGATGGAAACTGGTGGGTGTTTTTACAAGACGCCCCCCGTAAGGCTTTGTCTCACTCACCAGCTCCCAACTCCCTTTACCCATTAGGTAATCTTGGGGCTGCTTTTTGATTTTAGGGTTTTGGGGGTTTTTTCCCCGCAGCTTAACCTCCCAATCTGATTAAAACGTAATATTTAGAGATCCCACCTGGCTCTCATTAAACAGAAGCAGCTTGGAGTAAGTTGCTGCCTGATGGCAAACAATTAGCGCTCACCTGTTCTGCCAAGATGACTGGGGTGATTTCTGTGATTTATGAGGGCCAGGTGATTGGGCTCAGCATCTCGCAATTCCTTGAAGGCATGGCTTACTTCACTGAACTTTACAGAGAGTTGGCCATCCTTACGAAGCGACATATTCTCCCCCTGGGTTGGAGTGACAGCGCTGGAGTTGGTGCAGCGGTCAGTGCCCTGGCCACCGGCAAGATGACCTCACCTCAAGGTGGAGGCATGACCTCTCCAAACTCTCATTTCCTCACTTGAGTTCAGAAAGACAGGAGGGTTTGGGTGTTTGTAAGGAGCCCAGATGGCCCCATGAGTAAGGCACTGGGCTGCCAACTGTAAGGTTGGTGGTTCAAGCCCATCAGCCACTCTGTGGGGAAAAATGAGGAAGATTTACATTCTCAGAAATCCTATTAGGGTCACTCTGAGTGGGGACTGACTCCATGGTAGTAGGGTTTGGGGGCTCTAAGTGTCTGTAGGGTGACAGGTGACAGCTGATACTCCTCAATGTCTGAAGTGAGCCAGGCCTCAGTGCCTGGCCCAAAGTTAGTGCTCAATAGATGTTTGCGGAATGAATAAGTGACAGGGCAGATTTTGGAGAGGCATAATGAGTGATCCAAAGGCTCAGATTTGGGGTGGAAAGAATGGGCAGAATTGCATGTCTCATGTCTTTAGCACAGCCACATTACTGGGAGAAGCGCTTTCCCTCCTTCCAGAAGCAGAATTCAAATGCACTCACACACAGGGCTCGCCCAGTGCCTGCTCTGCAGAAAACAGACTGTCCAGTGACCAGGAAGGCTGTCATTTCAGATGTAATGGAAGTAGTGCCTGGCAGTGAAAAACGTGAGGGGCTCCCAGGGGGCCTAGGAACAGTGGAAGGTTGGACAGGTGAGTGGACTCAGTTACAGATGGCCGATAGGAGCAACTGAGGCTTCTGCAGTTGAACATTTGCACAACCCGGAGTGCCCTGTCCCTACCCCTGGCCTTCCGTCTCTAAATGGCTTAATCTATAAGCCTGAATGGGAAAGCAAGTGTGGAAAAGCAGCACACACCCATCCAGCCCCTCGTAGGCTGGAAAGAGGCAACTCGGAGTGGGGCTTTAATAATTGCTTAAGTTGGCAAGCTTCCTCATTTTAAATAGAGGCCCATTACTGGTCCATAGGCCAAAAAGCAATCTCAAGGAGTGCTTGGCTCACTCAGCGTGGCCGACCAAAACAACCTGACCGCTGGGTATGGCGAGGAGGGTGAGGAGGGATGGATCTGCCCTCGGTGAAACAGCCAGGGCACCCAGAAATCCCTGTCCAGTCTGCTTCCTTCTCTGGCCCTAACCTCTTTGGAAACCAGTTTCCTCTGAAGGTCTCACATGCAGGTGGGGCTCAGGAGAGGGAAGGAGGCACCGCTTCTCCCGCTAACAACATGTGCCAGGTGGGGAGGCTTCAGCCAGGCCTCGCTCTAAGCCACGGAGAACGAGCGCTCAGACACCATCCTCTGGGCTTCCGTTGCCTTCTTTTGTGAACAGAGGGGAAGTGACAAGGAGAGCATGGAGCCTCTGAAGTCTCCAGGGACAGCAAGAGCTTCTCTTTCACGGCACTACGCATAACGCTCTTTGACTGCAGTCCTAACAGTGCTACCGGACTTCAGACACGTTAGCGGGATAGACCAGTCTCCGGAAAAGGACACCGTGTTGGTAAAGGAGAGGGGCAGTACAAGATGCGGAAGGCAAGATGGAGTAACACCGTGGCTGCAACAATGGGCTCAAACTTAAGTACAATTGTGAGGATGGTGTTTGGTTTCCTGGTACAGAGTCACAGTGAGTCAGAACTGACTCCATAGCATCTAACAACAACAACAACAACAACAAAGCTCAGCATGGTACACAATCATTCTCCAGGCAGACATGCTGTCCTTGTTGTATAGGGATATTGTACGCTCTTATCTAAATGCTACAGATGAAGAAAGAGAGGGTGCATGAGCTAATAACATCACCAAAGTCATGTAGTAAAAAACCAGTCTTCTCCCCCTCCAGCCAGAAGCCTTCCTGGAGGCCCCTTTGACCCCAAGTGCTCAGGGGTGCAGCTCTGGACTTCAGCCCCAAACTTTCACTTTTAACTGCATGAGGCCCTGCTCAGGAAGGAATGGGTCGCATGGGACGAGGACAGGGAGCATCTGCAGGAGAGGAATCCAACTGTTTGGGCATCCCTGGCATGGGGAGGGCACACCTGTGGCCTCAGCATGACCAGATAGGCCCTGGGGGACACAGCAGGCCTGGGCAGCTTGCACAGCCATCTGGCAAGCAGCCGGCTCCGAGGGCCCAGTTGCCTGCAATGCTGTCAGAGTTTTGACTGCCCCTTGTCAACTGCCACACCTTTCTCCCAGGGGCCTTGCTAAGGCCCCTGTCTATTATTCAAGGGTTCCTTCAAAAAGCCTTCCCTTCTGCGCCTCCTCCACTGTGGTACCCTCTGCCCCACTAAGTCCATTTACTCATTAGACATCTATGAACCGCCTTGTCAGTGCCAGCCGCCTGCAGGCCAGCGGGGGAGGGGAGAGGGGTAAAGGCACATCTTGGCCCTTCAGGTACTCATGGCTTGCGCGGGTGGTTCACCTTGCAAACTCGGGAGGCAGTAGGCAGTAGGCAGTAGGTGGGATCTGGGCACCGGTGGTTTTAAGGACCCTTGTAGGTGGCTGAGGGCCACTGGTGGGCAACCTGACCCTCAGCACCGCTGCCTTTGGGCTGCCAGCATCCTCTGAGGCCACCCTGGTTTCCCCACAGGGACCCCTCTGAGCTTCCCAGGCAGACACCTGGGAGCCAGTGTTCCTGCTGCTACTGCGACTGTGTTGCCTTCTGGTATCAGGCTCTCTGAGTTCACCCCACTCCCACCCCCTCTGCCACGATGACGGTGCCCTCCACCTTGAGGGCGGGGCCATTGCCAGGAAAGCTTTAGCAAGGGCCTGGCCCCTAAACATGCAGTACATGCTATGAGGGTCCCTGCACTCTGACTCACAGAAAGACGGCGCATCCTTTCTCCAACCTGTCTCAGGGGCAGCCTCGGGCACCCTGGCAGCCTCTCTCTTCCATCCGCCAGAGTCCAGCAGAAATGACTGCGTTTTAACCAAAGACACAGTTTCTGGCCCCCAAGCAGCATGTAAACTCGGCGCACCATCTTCTTCACTACAGCTAACCAAGTTGCAACCACATCTCTCCAGGAAGCCTGCCTCCCAATTTCGGGCACTTGGGAGAACTTTGTCACCTTGGGACACCCCGGTCCCTCCTGGGTGCTCTGTCTGGGCAGCCAAGGGGCTAAGAGGCCACAGAGGAAGTCAGGAAGGTCCTGCCTACGGCCTCCACCTTCCCGGGGACGGGCTGGCATAAACTGGGCAACACCTCGAACCAGGGCGGGGTCAGTCCGGGGGTGTGGGGTGGCCACGGGGGTGGCGGGGTGGGTGGGGGACGTCGCGATCAGCCACAGGCTCTGGGCGCCCGCTCCCCAGCCCCGCCCTGCGATCGCGGCTCCAGTCTCTCACGGGAAGGAAGGCACACACGTGCGGGCCCGGGAGCGGGTTTGCGGCGCACGTGGCTGGGCCCTAGGGCACTAGGGTGGACTCTGGGCGTGCCACGGCTCGGGGACCCCACGCAGCCACGACGCAGAGTGCATGCAATGGGACGACCGCAGGACCCTCTGTCCCCGGCGGCGGGCAGCGGCCCGTGGCCCCCCACGGCGTCCCGGGGGAGGGGTCACTCACCTCTCCGGCCCGCCCCTGGGCACCGCGGCGACAGCTCTAAGGCCACGCTGGAGGCGGTGGCTCCACTCCGAGGCTCCGCCCTTCCCCGTGCTCCACCCGCCCGCCCCGGAGGCCGGACCTGAGCGGAGGTGGCCGCCCGCCAGCCCGCCCCTGCCTTATCCGGCCGGCCGGAGAGCCCCGCCTGCCCGGCCCTGGACCCGCTGCTTCTGGTCTGCGCTCCGGCTGATAGAGGTGGGGACGCCGGGGTCCTCTCTCCACCCCCACCGGGAGGGCGTGGCGGCCAATTCCACCTCTGACCGCGCCCCCTCCTACAGCTGAAGGATAATTCCAGCCTCTCTTCGAAGTGCTGAAGGATCCCTAGTGGTGCACTGCTTACGACTTGGGCTGGGATCCACCAGGTCAGCAGTTCAAAACCACCAGTGGCTCCGAGGGAGATAGACAGGGCTCTCTACTCCCATAAACACAGTCTTGGAAACTCTAGAGGGTCGCTATGAGTCAGTATTGACTGGATGGCTGTGAGGGGTTTTGTTTGTTTGTTTGTTTGTTTGTTTGACTAAGTACTGCTGCTTGTTAGTGCATGCGTGTGCATGGGTTGCATGTCTGTGCTCTCTCATAAAGATTCAACTTCTTGGCCATTTTATAATTGACATTAAGTGGTGCTGAAGAACACTGTTGGCACCGTGGTTAAAGTGTTTGGTTGCTAACCCAAATGGCGATTGAATCTCACCCGCTGCTCGTGGAGAGAAAGGGTTAATAGTCTACTTCTGAAAAGCGTTTCAGTCTTGGAAAACGTACAGGGCAGCCCTGTTCTTTATTATGAGTCGGATACGACTTGATGCCGTAGGTTTGGAGGGGAGGCAGGAGAAAGAAGCCTGCTTCATTACCCACTGTACCACCGCCTGGAGGCATTCTCCGGAAACCCCACTGGCGACCTCATGTCAGCTTCAAAACGGATCAAGTCCAGTGGATTCAGGAATGGACAGTAGGACAGACATCTCTGTTGTTGCTAGGTGCAGTCCAGTTAGGACCTGTAGCAATCCGTTGTTGTACAGCAGAAGTAAACACTGCCCGGTCCTGGGCCATCCTTAGAAGTGGTCCTGTGCCTTGAGTCCGTTGTTGTAACCACTGTGTTAATCCATCTCATTAAGGGCCCTTCTCTTCTTTGCTGCCCCCAACTTTACCCAGCATGATGTCTTTGTGCAGAAACGGGTCTCTCCCGACAACATGTCCAAAGCATTGACAAACTCTCGCCAACCTTGCCTCAAAGGATCACGCAGATGCCGTACTTCTTCTAAAACAGCTGTTTGTTTGTTTGTTTGTTTTTGTTGTAAGCCAATGGTACTGACATTCTCCAGCAACATAATTCAAATGCATATATTCTTCAGTCCCCCATATTCAATGTCCAACTGTCAAATGCCCCTGAGGCAACGGCTTGGGTCAGGCACACCTTAGTCCTCAAAGTAACATCCTTATGTTTCAATAATCCGAGAAAGTCTTGCCTGGCAGATTTAACACAACCCGTCTTTTGATCTCTTGACTGCTGCTTCCACGAGCATGGATGGTGGATCCAAGCAAGACAAGGTCCTTGACAAGGTCAACCTTTTCTCCACGTATCAGGGTGTTAACCTGTTGGTCCAGTTGTGAGGACTTTGGTCTTTACATTGAGCTGTAATCTATGCTGAAGGCTGCGGTCCTTGGTCTTCATCGCCAAGTGCTTCACGTCCTCCTCACGTTCAGCAAGCAAATCTTTAGGGGAGCAGAAAGCCTCCTCTTTCTCTCGCACATAGTTTCTGGAGCTGTAAATCTTTATGGGAACAGACACCCTCATCTTTCTCCTTCAGAGTGGCTGGTATATGTAAACTACTGACTTTGTGGGTAACAGCCCAATGTTTACCTTACTGTTTGTGTACCGTGAGGGCGGCCTTTGGCCCTTCCCAGCAGTTCCTAGGTTCCAAGGTCTGAGAGCTGCTATCCTGTTTCCCCAAAAGTAAGACATCCGCTGAAAATAAGACCTACTTACAGTTTTGCCTCTCGCTGAAATTTAAGGCACCCCCGAAAATAAGGTCCCCCAAAGCTACCATAACTCTGGACTCTGGACTGTAGTGGCAGGCGCCACCATGCAGCTCACTGTTGGCTGCAGTGCAGCCAGAGCAGACAGGAAGTGCGAGGTCTCTTTTATTAAAACAATAAGCAATAAATGTGTACTGTATTCTTCTCATGGAAAAATAAGACATCCCCTGAAATAAGACCTAGTGCATCTTTGGGAGCAAAAATTAATATAAGACACTGTCTTATTTTCGGGAAACAGGGTAGCAAGGCTGTACTCACCTTCCTGCAAGAAATTCCAGGATTCAAATAGCTGGCCAGCCCTGACACTGCCTGAAGCCCATCCCCCTCCACACCTGCTACCACAGCAAGGCAGTCTGGTGAGGGTAAGTTCAACCACCGAGGGTCTTCAGAGGTGGCTGCACTTGTCCCGTGCCCTCGAGGTACGCCTCTCCTTTGACAGGTGAAGAGATGGGGCCTCTGGTAAAGTAGTGGCTAACATCACTCATCTTCTGGGAGGCTAAGCCCCGCAATTTGTTTTAGGGTACAAAAGTGACCCCATTTCAAATATAATGTAAAGAGAATATTTGTTAATCTTAATGGAGACAGAGACCACCCAAAGACACAGACACATCATTGGTAAGGGAGACCACCCACGAGGTTGAAATGGCGTCCGAGGTTCACCACTGAGACTCGAGATAGAGGGGTGGGAGTGAGGAAATTGTCACAAACACATGATGGGTGGCAGATCAATACATCACAGTAACAGGTGGGGCCACAGAAGCAGGGGCTGGACCAGGACTGGGCCACATCCACCGTTAGAAGGACTTACAAGATTGGTACAGGGCCTTCAGACCCAGACAATCAGGGCCAAACTGACAGGGCACAACTCTTGACCACTCCACCCGCATACCATCTCCAGTACGGTGACCTCCGTGGAGGAAGCACCTAGGCACCCCTAAGAGAGGCTGCCCCTCCCTGGGCTGAGCAGAGTCAGGCGGAGGCTACCCACTCTCCAAGGCATCCTGCCAGAGGACAAGATTGCCTACACCCTTGGTTAAGGATCACCAAGCATTCCATGGAGACTTAATCTACGTGGGCACTCTGCAGATGGTTTTGGGCTGTCACTGCCACCCATAGTCTTTTGCAAACCTGGGTGATCAGAATTCAGGCTGTGAACCAGCTGCTTCTCAGAATAGACCTGGAAAGGGGCTTGACCCATCATGCCCCAGAAAGGAACCTCGATGAAGTCTTTAAAATCCTGCTTTCTAGGAAGCCAACCTGTGTTGGGGGAGATAAGCTGGAGGGAGGGGATATCAGAACCCTGAGGGCGGAGGGGGGAGGAAACAGCAGGGCTGAAGAAGCCACGGTGTAACTGGGCGGTGTGGACCCACCCCCACCCCCACTCCGGCCCCGAAACCTTCCGCGGGCACCTGGTACTCTGCCATGCCCACAGCTTTCCTCTTGCCTCGACAGCCTCCTTCCCACCTCTGCTTGGCATGCCCCAAGGCTGCCTTCATGAACCCTCCCCCTGCCTCAGAGCCACCGACCGTGAGCTCCCGCAGCAGCTCTGTTTTCAGAGCTTAAATTCTGAGCACTGGGTTGGTGGAAGGTACAGGAAACAGAGGGAGCCCGAAATGTATCCACAAACACCCGGCGTCGGTGAAATTCTTTCCGACAGCTAACTGGCGACGTAAACCGCTTTGCTTGCTACCAGGCCGTGTGTTTGCTGGGTTCCCCAGACCAGCCTTGGGAGGGGCCACCATTTCAGGCCCAGGAACTTGTCTGGACATTCTCATTGGGATGCTGGAGCAGTGGTTCTCAACCTGTGGGTCGCAACCCCTTTGGGGAGGTTGAATGACCCTTTCACAGGGGTCGCCCGATTCATAAGAGTTGCAAAATCACAGTAATGAAGTAGCAACGAAAATAATTTTATGGTTGGGGGTCATCACAACATGAGGAACTGTAGGAAAGGGTCGCAACATTAGGAAGGTTGAGAACCACTGCTCTAGAGTCACATAACAATGAGTCGCAGCCCTACTCCGGTGGTCTGAAGACCCTGAACCAATCTCGTAAGCTTTCTAATCTGCATTAATGGCTGAATCCCAACCACGATTCCTTTCCCTGCTTCTGTAGTCCTGGCTTCAACTGTGATGAACCGATCGGCCACCAACTGCCCTTTGTGAGCTGCTAACCTCAAGGTTAGCGAGTTGCAGTCTCGGAAACCCACCGGGCAGTTCCACCCTGTCCTGTAGGGTCACCAGGAGTCAGAATTGGCAGAATGGGAATGAGTTTGGGCTTCGTTGTTGTTGTTCTCTGCTTTATAATTTAGCCATGTGGCGATGCATTCTTATGCCTCATGCTGATGGGCTCCTTCAACTGGATGACTCATTTTGTCTTTGACTCGTCTCTTTCATATTTAAGACTTAATAAAGGGGTCACTATAAAATACATCTAAATGTAGAGTCTTTTCTTCCCCAGAGAGTGTGGCACAGGCAGCAGAATCCAACGTCATCTTTCCTGGCAAGACTTGGGTGGTGGGGGTAGCGGGGTGGTGTATTTTATTCCACCATATTCCATGGTCTTAAAGAATCTGCAAATTAAGTACACTGGGTTATTTTAAACCCGTGTTTTGGGGTTTTCAGAGATTCTTATTAAGTCTCTCTCTGTGTGTTTGCCAACTTTGGAACTGGCTTATTTGTCCCCAAAGCATTTCAGTAGGTTTTACTTTTACTTTTTCTCTCTTTGTAACCACTCAGACCGGTGTTTAGGTCTGATGGGGAAGGCATTTGGAGAGTTTTTAAGGTGGTGAAATAACCCTTCTGTTTAAGGTGGTGAAATAACCCTTCTGTTTTCTCTCTCTTTAAAACAAAAAATCACCAGATTCATTCATTTGTTTTTTCTCTCCATGTATGTTTTTTGTCTGTCAATTGTAATGACTTCCTCCACCAGCTTTCTGACAAAAGAAATCTCCAGACAAAGGTAGAAATGCCTTTGGTGATCTCGTAAAACTTCCAGGGGACAAGAGCAGGTAAATAGGTAAAACACCAAAATTAGATCCTAGGATAAGACTTTCCCAAAGTTTGCAATTGCACACCAATGGGAGTGTTATAAATAGATGTATACATTTCAAAAGAAATTGCCCTTGCTGAACTCTGGCCTGATACTTCTTTGTCATTTCTCAGTCTCATTAGGAACAGCTTAGAAAACAGCTCAGAGAAACCCTCTACTCAGTAGACTAGCATCTCAGAAGATGGACTGGCCCCCGCTAGGGAATTATAGTTAATCCTGGGTAACTGAAGTTCGAGTTCAATTCTTACCATCCTTCATCAATGAGCCTGGGTTTGTTTTTTCCTATCACGATGTTGCTTTGGGGTGTGTGCTTTAAACTTATATTTAAGAGCTGATTTGGAATTTTAGTGACTGCCTCCCATCCCGGAAAAGCTTATTTCATGTGGTATATGGTTGAGGAGAATTTTGTCTGTGTTTGCTCTGTTGGGCTACAGCAGTTTGGTCTGGTTCTGTAACCCAAAGTAAATCTAGACAATAGTGGGCTGTTTGGGCATTTAATGGTGGCAAGGAGGCTGCAGGGGGTTGGAGGCTTGTGACCAGCGCTCTGAGAAACTGAGTGTACTGTTTCGCCGTTGGCCAGTGTTGCTGTTTGGGGTGGCATCACTAGATCTTGCAAAGCATTCACGTGGGACGCGGACGGGCAGCAGTTCCCAGCCTGTTGTGAAGTGCAAGTTGTTCGTTGGAAAGGGGGGAATGTTACTTCTAAAACTCAGGCTAGACTTTTATTCGAGTAGTGGAAGCTGGCACAAGATAGTCAAGAATTCTTTTGAAAACATCAGTGAGGGAATTTCTTCTTCTTCTTCTTTTTAAAATTCTTGATCCCTCAAGCAAATGTTGGTGGTTTTAACAGAGGCTAACCTAAATACAAAGCCACACGCGAGGAAGCTACCTTTGGGTGTGTGTTGGCTTTGTCTTGGGTTGGGCTACTTTGAGCATGCTCTCACTGCCTTTGAGTCAATGTGGGCTCATCGTGCCCGCCTATGGGTTTCCGAGATAAACTGTTTATGGGAATAGAAAGCCCAGTCTTTCTCCCTGGGAGCAGTGTGTGGTCTAGAACTGCCGACTCTGCAGATTGCATCCCAAGGTGTACCCACTAAGCCACCAGGGCTCCTTGAGAATGGTACTCTGTTGCTGATCCCTGTCACATGCACTGTTACCGGGAAGAAAGACACAGGCAGGGAGGAGCCTTGTGAGTCTGTCGTAGGGACTGACTTCAGAGACTCAGTGAATGCGTGAGTCTTGCTCAGAATGATGTCTTTTTAGAGGACATCTGTCTGTGTATCACCTAGAACAGTGTGTGAGACTCGCAGTCCATTTGAAGAGTGCACCATAGAAACATTATTTATTTTGGTTGGTATAAAAAAACTACTTCCAGCAAAAACATTTATGAAAAGATCATTTTTATCTCCAGAAGGTAAAAAGTAGATAACATTTTATAAGGAACTCTGTTTTGATTTTATGACACTTGTGTGTGGATGTATGACATTCTTTTGATATTATAAATAATTAATGAAATGCATTCATTTTCATGTTTATAACAACCTTGAAATCAAGATCTTTACAAGTAACTTAAGTTAGAGACTACAGAAGGTATTTCATTTCAGGAATAAAAGAGATTTTGAAAATGAACGAATTTTTCCATAAATGTAGGGTAAGCATTTAACCTTAAGATTGAAATTTTTTCTTTCTAGCCTTGTTAAAGAAAACAGCTTGCTTAAAAACTTAAAAAACAAGACCATGGGACAACAATAAAATACCGAAACTCATGCCATCGTCTTTCTGACTCACAGCAACCCTACAGGACAGAATATAACTGCCCCTTTGGTTTTTTTGAGGCTGTGAATCTCCTGGAAGCAGAAAGCCTCTGTTTTTTCCCAAGGTACTGCTGGTGGGTTCAAACCACAGACCTTGTGGTTAGCAGCCCAGACATAACCCACCAGGGTTTTAACAATTAGAAACAGCTGTTCTTTGGGAGATGGGGAGCTTTGAACAATCAGAAATTTATTTTCTCACAGTTTGGAAAGTTACAAGTCAGTTCAGGATTACTTACTGCTTTTAAATCATTGGGCCAGTCTCCAACCCAAACCAACCGTGTCCATTTGGACTCACAGCGTCCCTAAAGGACAGAGCAGAACTGCCCCTTTGGGTTTCTGAGACTAAAATCGTCATGAGAACAGACAGCCCCGTCTCTCTCTACAGGAGCCGCTGGTGGGGTCCCACAGGGAGGTTGACAGCTCCATCTGTAGCCCTCTACGTCACCAGGGGTCTTTTACAGGAGTGGTTCACGACTCTCGCAGGGGTCACCCGATTCATAACAGTAGCAAAATTACAGTGATGAAGTAGCAAAGGAAATGATTTTATGGTTGGAGGTCACCACAACATGAGGAATTGTACTAAAGGGTCGTGGCATTGGGAAGGTTGAGAACCACTGCTTTAAAGGCTGGCTTAAACATATACAAATGACCAGTTTTTATCTTCAGTTGTAAGCCAAAAATAATAGTGGCCTAGTATGAGGTGATCTATAATGTGTGAGTCCGGATGGACTGGAGAAACAAATTCATAGACATGCATATGTATATAAGAAAGAGATTTATATACAAGAGCAATTGAACATTGAGAAAACACCCCAGCCCAGTCCAGATCAAGTCCATAAATCCGATATTAGCCCATATGTCCGATACCAATCTATAAAGTCCTCTTCAGACTCCTGTAACACATGCAATGATGCTGAATGCAGGAAGATCACAGGCCAGTGGGTACAAAGTCTTTGGATCCAGTGGCGGAGTGAGCATCTCAGCGCTGGCAGGGGCCTCTGCATGAGGGTGGGTCCATGTTGTCTTGTCAGCTGCCATGTCTCCCAGGGTGTGAGCAGAGAGAGAGAGGTGTCTCCTGCCCCAAAGGAGGAAGTCCCAGATTTCCCAGAATTCTCAGGAGAAGGCCATGTCCACAGTAGTCTCATTGGCAGATTAACAGCCTAGACTCGACCCTACACTCTGAATCCTTAAATTGACTCCAGATTAGGTGACTACCTCATATCTCCCCAGGAAAACTCTCCTAATTTGGTTAAAGAGAAGCCCTGGTGGCCGCTAACCGAGAGGTTTTCCATTTTCAGCCTCCCAGCAGCTAGAGGCCCTTCTGCTGCCCTTAGCTTTGCTGCCTCAGGGACGCAGGAGGGGAGTCAGCGCCATGGAGGCCACGCTTTCAGTGCGGACATTTGTAAGGAATCTTCCCCCCACCCCCTGGTTTCTTTCTTTTTTTTGGGGGGGGTATCATTTTATTAGGGGCTCATACAACTCTTACCATAGTCCATACATACATCAATTGTGTAAAGCACATCTGTATATTCATTGACCTCATCATTCTCAAAACATTTACTCTCCACCTAAGCCCCTGGCATCAGGTCCTCTTTTTCCCCCCTCCCTCCTCCCTCATCAGCCCTTGATAATTTATAAATTATTATTTTGTCATATCTTGCCATGTCCGACGTCTCCCTTC
>NW_022103912.1:2676229-2690781 GCF_000313985.2 Echinops telfairi
CCATTTGTAGGCCACTGGAGATCCCCTTGCAGAGGGGTCTTGGGGAGGAGATGAGCCAGTCAAGGTGCAATGTAGCAACAATGAAAAATACAACTTTCTTCTAGTTCCTAAATGCATGACGGTTTTGAAGAATTACCTGTGCTAGGGATGTAAGCTGTCGCTGTAAGGAGATGAGAGACTGTGAGGTGGAGTCGATGACTAGCTGGAGTTGTTTGTTAAAGTTCTGTGTTTGGAGCATGTTGTGCTCTAGTTCCTCGCTGGAAATCCCTGCTGCTGCCAGGGAGGAGGCAAACTAAGGCTTACCAGAACAGGTAAGAATATAGTCCTGCGGGCTTGGGGAACAGGACTAATTTTTAAATTTTGAACAGCCATTTGAACTCTGTCTATACCTGGTGAGTTGTGGTGCTATGACCACGGGGAGACAGGGCTGTCGTGTAGAGCTATTAACATTATAACAACATGCTTGCACTATCGCTGCAGGGAGGCTTGAGAGACAGAGATGGATTACGAAGGGTGCTATGGGGAAATTTACACATTTAGTTAAAGTTCGATTGCACTAGAATATACACAGTTTCATTGCATTAAAAGAATTGTCCGGGTAACAATTGTATTCTGTCTGCAAACTCCATGCAGAGAAAAGCTGTCTGCATTCTGATTTGCGAAGTAGCAGACTATCACTGGGCGGTGACAAGGAGAGGGTGGGAGAGGGGTGAGGCTGGCCTGAGTTAGTTAGGCAGAGGGCAACCATGTCTGCTCTGTCACTTTGTATTACCAGAGAACCATTAGCTTGATGTTTTTCACATTTCTCACACTGTAATTTCCCTTTTACAATGAACGCATTCACCTTTTCTTTCTCCTTAACTTCTCAGCAAACAGCTCTCCATAAACTTTCAAATTTCTTTCACATTCTGGCACAGCCAGCCATTCTATAACAAGTTATTCAACTTTGTTTTCTGCCTATTTGCAACTTACTCTGACCTTCTGAAACTTACTCTCTTCATCTAAACTTAAACAATCACTGAATGTGAGAATTGTATTAAATAAGTGTCAGCAAAGGGTTAAAGGTCTGCTAGGAGTCACCTTTGCTGCATCGCATAAAGGCTGCTGTGACTACCTGCAGGGAGTTTAATGGTTTAGCTATAAAGGAGAAATTGGGGATCTAATGTCTGAAAAATCCACAAAGCCAAGAAAGCAAAGTATTTACTCAGCTGAAGTTGGTCGTTGGAGGCTTTTTACAACCTGGCATCTATCTGGAGTTAACCCTGAGTGGTGGGGGTTGAGGCACAGGCCTAAATAGATAATAGCGGAATGAGATAAATGTGTTTTGGAGAGAGAGATGTTAAAGGAGTTGGGCTGTGTTTGCTTTAGAACTGTTTTAGGAGGGGTTGCAGGTAAAGGCAAATGGATGCTGACAAGCTCGTTGACTAAAGGCCTGGAGGGATGACCATCAATTTCCATAAGCAAGACCAGGAAAGGGGAGGCATAAAAAGGCAGCTCCCACATTCACCAAAAAGGAAACCAGCTTACCTGCTGCTTTGATCTTTACCCTGGGCTTGGCAGTGGGTGGGTGGGCTGTCACTGGGGTCGCCGAGTGTGGGCCTTCTTAGTCATCGTAAGTTGGTAGTCCCATCAGTGCCCACTGCGGGTTGGAGTTTGGAGGGATGGATGCTCTGCAGCTAGGCGCAGTTGGGCAGTCACTTCTGCAGTGGTCCTGCTGACCACACACTGGGCAAGGCTTGCTGGGTGGTTGGGTTTGCAGGCAGCACTTAGTCCAGAGCCTTCTTTGCGATACTTCCTGGAGTCTTCTGACCCTTCCCTCCTGCCAGCTTTAAGGTGTCGGTCAAGGCTTGGGTTTTCCAATTAGCTTTCTGGTGAGCCTGGGGTTTGTGCCCTGCTTCTGCCTGTTCCTCTTGGGCATTAAAAACTTTAAATGCCATGTTTACCAGATCACAGACAGGGGTCTTAGGGCTATTCTCAGCCTTCTTAATTTAAATATTACGTCAAGCGAGGTCGTAAGCTTGAGTAAGGTATTGGAACTCTTCAATAAACGTGGTGGGGTCCTGTGAGAAAACACTTAGCCACTTCTTATGATGGCGACTGTGGGGTGTGGGAGGCTGGGGATGTTGCTTCAGAGGAAGCCGAGTAGGGAGAGAGCCGGGAATGGGGAGAGAGAGACTCTAGAGAGTTTGAAGGGTTCGGGTCCCGGGAGGGGACAAGTGTCGGGGGCTCAGTCACTTCAGCCTTTGGGAGTTGAGGGGATAGCAGTGGAGGTGATGGTGAGGGGCACCCAGAATATGGAAGAGGCCTTACTGGGGGTGCAGACAAGGAGTCAGGGGGGTCAGAGAAAGACGAGGGGGAGTACTCTCAGGGCCTGATTAAGAGAGTGTTTGGCCAAGAGAACTTGAGCAGGGTGACAGGTAGTAGAGGGATGAGAATGAAGAAAGAAAAATACCTGGACATAAGGGACTTCAGACCACTTGTGAGTTCATCGACAAAAATTGTTGAGGTAGCGGAGGATTTAAGATTGAAAGTGCCATTCTTTTTTGGCCAGTGCGACTCATAGTCCAATCAGTACTGAGGCCAAACTTGATTACAGAAACAGACCAGATGCTTAGGGTGGACATCAGGAGCCAATCCCAATTCAGTAAGTTTAGTCAATAGGCACCCCAAATGAGTGTTGTTACTGCAGGGGGTAAGGGCATAGGAGAAGGGTGTCCCCTGGTCCCTGTCCCCACACATCAGTCAGGAAATGGTCTGGTAACCTTGAGGGCATCCCGATCAGAGTTAGGGACCCAGGAGAGAATCCTGGACTCTCTGGAGCTGGAAGGTTCCCAGGCACAGGCCTGCGGCTTGTCCAGCAGACATGGACCTTGGGTCAGAGAGAGACACAATGGAAGCCGAGGAGTGGAGGGGGCCTGGCTTTATGGCTGATAAAATGGAGGTTGGTCAGAGCCCTTTGTTCAGGGTGAAGAAAAGGTGGCGGAGTAGACGATTTTAGAGAAGGCACTGCCAAGCTTCAGACCCAAAGCACACAAATAAGAAATTGAGGTTTCCTATCAAAGGATGCATAACTCTTGTTCTCTGTGGTGGCTGCAGAATATTCCTTATTTTAGCCCATTTCCTTCTGATGGAGACTTAGATGGTGTGTTAGTCCGGGTTGACTAGAGAAACAAAATCAGAGACACTCGTATGTGTGTAAAAGAGAGCTTTATATCAAAGAGCAATTGCATATTGAGGAAACATCCCAGCCCAGTCCAGATTCAGTCTTATCATCTGATATTAGCCCATCTGTCCTATATTAGTCCATCAATTCCTCTTTAGACTCATGCAGCACATGCAATGAAACCAATGCAGAAAGATCACAGGCCAGTAGGTGGAAAGTCTTGTGGATCCAATGGCAGTGGAAGCATTTCAGGGCTCTGGCTCTGTGTGGCTTCATTTGACTAGTCAACAGGAAAGTGAAGCAGAGAGAGAGAGTGGCTCGCCTCTTCTGATGGCAGAATCAACAGAGAGAGAAGTTCCCAGAATCCTCATGAGAAGGCCATGCCCACAGAAGGGATCATCAGGCTAGACTGACAGGCTAGACTCCATCCCTTCATTCTTTAATCAAGTTGATATGAAACTGTGTACTGACCACAGATAGATTGTTTGCTGTACTTTTCTAAGTGGTGTTCATGTTCTTGGTACACCAGATGGGACTATATGGAGGGTAAATTCCTAGGAGTAGAATGCTGGGATCAAACAGCATGCACATGTAAGATGGTGGCGGATAAGCTACAGCCATTGCTGTGATGTTGATTCTGCCCCCTGTCAAACCCATGTGGTCAGAGAAAGCTGTGCTCCGCAGGCTTTTCAAGATTAGGATCGTCAGAAGCAGCCTGACACGTTTTTCTTCCAGGGTGCCTCCAGGTGGGTTTGAATTGCTAACCTTTCAGATGGTGGTTCAGCACTTCTCCGATGGCTCCACCATGCATTTTCCGGAGTGGCAGCTGTAGCAGGGTGCTTTCCCAATGGCAACATATGAGCATGATAATACTTGTTCCATGTAGGAATATTTGCAATGCAGGGAGTCAGGGAAGAGTCCAGTAAATTTGCCAGTATTCATCACTGTTGCCCAGTGCTTGGCTAGAGAGGTGTTTCCATCATTCTCCTACTGTGCTCTGTATGTTAATTTTTCTGAATGCGGAGTGTTTTGTGAAGAGTGTCTCTTCTAAATGGGAAAATTGTTCTTGAGGGCTTCTGTCAGCCCCTGGGTGATGCTGTCCAGAAAGAGGAGGGACCACAGGAGACCTTCCTCTGTCCGTCTGTATCCTTGCATTTACAGCTGTTTGGCCCCATGGCAAGCTCATCGCTCAGCCAACAGTAAAGAGCAGTGGCCCGAAAATCTCTCTGAAACAAACATTTCATCATTTGCTTTCGAGCTCCGGTCTATATTTTCCCTTCCTCCTTCCCTTTCTTGATACAGAGTCTGCATTCTTCCCATCCATCCCTTCTTCATGGACTATTGATGAGCATCTGCTCTGGGCTAGACACTGCTTCACAGGCTTGCAGGATTTAATGACTGGGGAGAAAGTGGGAGGAGATCAACAAATGCACACCAATAAGAGCAGTAGGAGTCGAGTGGTGGTTCAGTGGTAGAATGTCACCTTCCATGAGACCGACCTGAGCTTCACTCCCAGGTATTGAGCCTCATGCCCAGCCTTCATCACCAAGCTGCCAGGGGAAGCGTGCGGGCCAATCGTGATGGGCAACAGGTTGCCTCGGCACTTTCAGAGTAAGGCAACCTAAGAAAAAGTCTCATGCAATTGATTTTTTTAAAAAAATGAGCCTCTGAAAACCCCTGTGGGTTACAACGATGCATTCCCATTCTGCCTGGGATTTCCATAATTTGGGAGTCAATTTGAGGGCTATCAACAATCATAGGCAGACGTCAAATCACTTCCAACACATAGTAGTGGTCCTTTGTACAACAGAATGAAACACTGTCCGGTTCTGTGCCAGCCTGATAATTGTGTCTGTTTTGACCAGCCACTGTGTCGGCACAACTCCTGTCTTCCTCTTTTTGACTGACCCCTTCATTTATATTAGATTGAGGCTGGGAATATACCAAGTGATCAGCTGGCCTAATACAGACCAAAGGAGAAACTGATTTCCGGCCAGAGATTAGAAAGACATGATGGTTTAAGAACCAGTTAACCCTTATGAAAGACTTAATCATGCAGATGAGGAAATGCTTTTCTTAGCTAAAGATGTATAAACAATGTCGATAAGAAAAAGACCTAGCACAGCACTTTGTCTACATCTACCCAAGCAGAGACCCACAGGAAGGGTTCTACTTGAGACCAAGGTGCAAGTGCCCTGTAATGATATTGTAACTACCTGGGAACCCTTCTTTTGTCATGTAAATTTACAATAATTACGTTGTAATCCATCTCGGAAAGACACTCCCAGAGGAGCTTTAAAAAGTGTGTGGAAAAATGAAATGAGAAGATTACAGAATTTCCCATAAACCTTTGGAGCCCCCCCCAAGTGCATGAGACCAATTAATTTCAACCCCCCTCCTCCTGCTTCCAGTGATCCTGCCTGTGGTGATCTGAGTCTATAATTTCTCATTGAAACAGTGGATCCTGAGTTGTTTATTCTCATCTGTGTTACATAATCTTGTGTCAATTTGAGAGTATTAAGAGTGAAGGGGCAGAGTCTACTAGCCTGTCCATCAGGTCACAGTTTGGCGATGCCTCCTTGTGGGCGTGGTCTTCGCATGAAGAGTCTGACAACTCCCCCTCTCTCTCTGCCTTCATCTTCCTGCTGGTGAGCCGCTCGAAGACTGTGTGAGCCCTGGGATGCAGTCACACCACTTTGCACACACTGGCCTATGATGTTCCTGCATTCTGCACCATTGCATGTGGCTGCATGAGTCTAAAGAGAGACTTATGGACTGGTATCAGACTTATGGCCTGGTACTGCACTTACGGACTTGAGCTGGACTGGGCTGGGATGTTTTGCTGATATCCAATCACTCTTTGATATAAAGCTCTTTCTTATATATATGAGTATCATTGGATTTGTTTCTGTAGTCAACCGGCCTAACACATCACCCTATAAACTGTCTCTGCAATCCTTCCATCTTAAAGTGCCGGATTTCACGTCATTGTCTCTGGCTCAAGTGGTTACATGTTGGACTGTGATCTGTGTAGTTGGCAGTTCAAACCACCAACAGCTCTTGAGGGAGGAAAACTAGGCTTTCTACTCCCATGAGCAGTTGTAGCCCCCAGGGAGTCACTATGAGTCGGCATTGACTTGATGAGTTTGGTTCTAAATTTTTAAAAATAATCTTTTTAACATTTTGATCTTAAGCAGATACTGCCTCATTATTCTATGAAAGGAGAGATCATAAGGCCTTTTTTTCTGGGGGAAATTAAGCCTCTAAAATTTGGGTTAACAGTTGAGCCCATTAACAATTTCAAGCACCCAGAACTCTGGCACATAGTAACTCCTCAGTAAAATTTAGCCATCGTCGTTGTGTATCTTTGAGCATCAAAGGAGCTGAAGGTAGTGTACATTTATTTCAAGACCTAGAGCAAATGCGAAGATATCCTGGTTTTCCTTATTTTTTCCTCCAACCGGGAATTGACCGGCCTTCTTTTAGGCCTTCCTGGACTCTGTAGTGGATACTGTGCTGTTCTGCTCAGAGCCCCACTTATCGTCCCCCAGATCGCCAGTGTTGGCTGCTGATGGCTCACAGCCGCAGTCCTTTCTGAGAACTGCTTTCAGCTTAAGGTACCTGCCTTCCCCAGACCACCCCTTATCTGGGAGCTTTCTACAACCCATGACTGATGGCTGTCGTCTTGACTCAATTCCAGTTAAGGTTGATGGTTCAAGCCCACCAGCCATTCAGTAGGAAAAAGCCAAGGCTAACTGCTCCTGTTGAGATTCTAGTCTAGGAACCCCCTGGGGCAAGTTTGCTCAGTCCACTCAGGTCAGAATCGACTTCATAGCAATGGGTCTAGTTCATGGTGGGGAAGCAATGCTGGTGGCACAGTGGGGCCTCGCTCAGTTGCTAGCCAAAGGTCAGCAGGTGGACCTCACCAGCTGCTCTTCTGGGGAAGGCTGTGGTGGTCTGCTTCTGTAAAGATTACAGCCTTGGAAACCCCAGGGAGTAGTTCTTCTTTGATTACGATGAGTCAAAATCCATTTGATGGACGTGGGTTTGGGTTTGGTTTGGTATGAAGGGCAAAAACAAACCAACAAAAACACACCTAAGTAAGACCAGACAAAGAGACCCTGGTGGTACAGAGGTTACGTGCTCGGCTGCTAATTGATAGGTCAACAGTTCAAATCCACTGCTTTCTCTTAGAAGGATGTGGTGAGGCACTTCCATGGAGATTTCAGCCTTCGGAACCTTATGGGACAGTTCTGGCCTGGCCATTCTGAGTCAGAATGGCTATACCACTGGGTGTTACATAACTGTAAGGCAGCTAGCTCTAGAGCCCCTGGTCACATAGACTGAAGCCTCTTTGGCACTTCATCCTGAGTAGCATCTCCCTTTCTTTCTGCCACACCTTAACAATGGCAACCTCCGTCCTGCAAACCCAACCCAGTACGCACACCGTATGCTCCTCTATGTTGATCTGTGTACTTGTGGGCATCCTCCAATGGAAACGGGGGAAGGTGCTATGTGTTCTTGTTACTGGTTCCCCTAGTTACTGGTACCACAGAACAATGCAGTATATCCACGGTGAGTCCAGATGCGGCTGGAGTCCAGAGGAGAAAGTGTTAGGTATGAGGAATGGCTTCTAATGGAGGTGACTTCCGAGTTGAGCCCAGTACTTTGGCTTTGGGGAGAAGTACAAGGATCGGTATTCATTAGCAGGCAGCAGGTCCCTGGGAGGATATTGATCGCTTCCCAGACACCCTCAGGGATACCTCTTAAACTGACAAGAGATTAGCGTCGACACAAGTGTAGGCAATGGGCTCCACCCTTGCAGAATCTGACCATGAGCTGACTCTGGAGGCCCCAGCTTGAGTGGGATAAGGTCTGCCTGAGGGAAGGAGTGGTTCTCAGCCATAGCCAGCGTCTCTAACTCCTTGTCCATCCCTGCGGAGCATACCGTGACACCTCACCTCTTCAACAGTGTCTCAGAAACCGTCCCGCTATCGTCACTGTTCCACGGTGCGGACTCCTTTTAGACATAATGATTTATTTCTGTCCCCAAAGTTTATCAACACAGGATTCTCTTGTTCTCTCTTTGACTTTCTTCACCTTCTTGTGCGGCCGCACGTCTGTCCCTCTGTCTTCCTCTCTCTCTAGCTCTCCCTTTCTTATTTTCAGCTAGTCTCTCTTCACTCTGTCTTCCAATCTCCCATCACCCTGCCCACTTCTCTCTCATTCCAATCTAAAACGCTGGCAGGTTGTTAACACTAATAAAACTTGTTAATGAAAACCCGTACGCTGGCTCTGCTCTCCTTTTATTCCCATTCTAACAAGTGGGCAGGAAGAAAGCGGCACAGTTATCTAAGGCTCAGTTGTAAGACGAATGAGTGGAGAGAGGGAGGGGGGAGGATGGGTGGAGCCTTTGGAAACATGAGTCTATGCTCAGAAGAAGTTGGGGGTAAGAGCTGCAATTGGAATGATGCAGACAGATCAAAGGATGCCACGATTGGCCAAGGGTGGGGGGCAGGGTAGGAGACAGAGGGAAGAGAAAGAGAAGTCGGAAGAGCATGTGGACAGAGAAGGCTGCTGACTGAGGATGAAGGTTGCTTGAAAGTCAAGGAGACTGAGGCCAAGAGGAGCCTGGACTTGGTTTGGGAGGAGCCTCTGGTGAGAATGTGGAGAAGTTGGAATCCTCGTCCCTTGCTGGTGGGAATGCAACATGATTCTATCATTGTAGGATACAGTGCAGTGGTTCTTCAAAAATGTAAACATAAAGCTACCATATAACTTAGCAATTAGACTCCTCGGAATGCAATGAACCCGAGAGACTTGAACGCAGCACGTACAGCACGCACACCGAGCCGAGTCCGCTGTAGCGCTATTCACTGTAGGTCAACGGTGGAACCCATATAAAAGCCCCGCAACAAGCAAATGGTTAGAGACGGCTGTATCCCTCCGATGGAGGATTACACCACCACAAGAAGAAACAAGCCTTGAAAACACCTGGAGGAGTTAAATAAGTCACAAAAGGAAACATAGTGTACGATCTCACTGATAGGAAATACCTAGAATAATCAAGTGTATCGAGATCGGGTTTGAAAAGTTGGGTTTTGCTACTAAGGGAAAGAGGGAGGGGGAAAAGTGAGAAATTATTGTTTAGAAACTGGTGAGCTGTTGTTTATGATGCTGGAAAATCAAGTTATGGATAATTGGTGATGCTTGTACAAGACAATTGATGCCATTGGTCTCACTGAATTGGACAGAGGAACAAAGTTGTATGTCAGATGTCATCTTCCATGTTTATGGTATAAAATAATAAAATAAAATAACAACTGGGTCAAAGTTGTGGCTCTTCATGAAATCTTGAGAAATCAGTTAGCCTCTCCGATCTCTGTCTCTTCCTCTGTAAGGGTGTTGGATGTGGGGATTGAAGGACACACAACTTGGAGATGTGTTTGGTGTGGTGCCCTAGGGTGGTGAATGCCATCATTACAGCCAGCATTCCTGCAGGGGAAGTGGTTTCCGGGTGGAGGGTAAGGAGGTGAGACAAAGGTGAGGAAGTGGAGATGGAAGGGAGGGAGAAGAGATGCCTTTAACCTCAGAGGGGCCTGGGGTGAGGAGGGCTTTGTAAGGCCCAGTTTGCTGGCTGAGGGAAAGGACCCAGGGTGGGGAGAGCGAAAGGCTTGAATATGAAGTGGTGGCAGGTGCCCAAGCAGGAGCGAGTGCCTGGATGTCAACTGAGACCCTGCCAGCCGGATGGTGGTGCCGGAGGAAGCAGGGTCCATCTTTGGCAGCATAGTGAAGCTGTCTCCTCTTCAAATGGGTCTGCCGGTGGCTGTGAATTGTGAGGCGACACTAGGTTTGGTCATTAAATAAATGGGATAAAGAAGTAATTGGGAAATGGACCCTGTGTGGAAGGAATAGGACTCTTTCTGTGCTATTGTGTGTGCCCCGCTCGCTGAGTAATCTGTGGTACTAGGGAAGGAGGGACGTCAGGCTTAGGTGTGATGAGAAACTCTGCCTTGAAAGGCACCTGAAATTACATGTGACAGGGAGAACCGTTGTCCCTGCAAAGGAGGGAAGAGAGCCCTGCATATTCTCTGGGGGGGGAGAAGGGGGAGGGAGGAGTACATTTACATCTAGCTCTACTGCCTTCCTTAGTCACTAATGCTCAATGTCCCCTACAGGAAGGGGAGGGGGAGCAACGGGGCCCTGCCAGGGGGTCAGGTTGAGGGTAAAACAGGAGCGTGGAGGAGGCAACTTTGTGTGAAGGGCACATATTTTTGCCTGCAATATTATTGATCATTTCTTGGCGTCTGTGATTTATACCCTCACCACACCCATCTGGTCAGAGTTCCATTGTCCGTTGTATTATCCAAGACGTGGAACCAGAAGGAAGAGTGAGAGTTCTGGGGCAGGAGACCTGGGAAGAGTGGATGGGAAACACCCACTTCCACCTTCCCTTTGCAAGCATCCAGGGTGCTGTGTCCAAATACCAATCAACAAGCCTCCGTGCTGCTTCTGATTGGGCCACCAGTCTCAGGTCTCACCTCTACACACCACAGGACTTAGAGCTCCCCACATTTGACTGCAAAGCACATCAAATCAAGATCTGTACTTTCTCCTTGCTTAGAACTTCATATACATAAGCACTATTTTAGGCACTCTGCTGGTATTTAAAATTTGTACTTTCTTTTGTTATTACTGTTATTCTGCCATCGTCCCAGCTTTGACTGACGATACTTCAGGGGAAAAACATTGCCTGGTCCTGCACCATCTTCACCATCATCCATGTGCTCAAAAACTTTATTCAATAACTACTTTCTTGGCTTGAAGGGAAACTCCGCTTAAAGTGCTGTGTCTCCACCCGGCCACCACTCACCTGTTGTCAGTTTTCTGTACTTTAGTGGTTTGTATGTTACTGTGATTCTGGAAGCAATGTCACCAATATTTCAAATGCCAGCAGAGTACACATCGGTGGACACCCAAGATCCATACACCGCGAAAGAAGAAAGAGGCAATCAACTTCTGAAAAAATGAGCTATTGAAAGAAAACCTTATGAATCACAGAGGTAGTGCCAAGGGATGAGCCTCCCAGGTGGGAAGTCTCTCTACATCTGGAGTGAGATGATAGATAGTGAAGCTTAACATCATCAATCAGAATAAAGGCAAGGGTCGATTGTAGAGCAGATAATCAGTCCTATACAAGTTCAAGTGAAAGCTGAAGGAAATGAAAGCAAATTCACAAGACCCCAAATATGCCCTTGAGTATATTCCACCTGCATTTTGAGCCTATCTCAAGAAGAGATGTCATGCACTGAACTTTAATAACTGAAGACCAGCGAGTTATGAGATGACCCCAAAGGTAACATACACGGAGAAAACCAAAGGTCACCTGAAAAAACAAAACAAAAAAACAGGAAAGACCAACCTGAGTGTCAAAGGGGACTCTGAAACTTGCTCTTGAACATACAATAGATGAAAAAGAAGGAAAGAAATGATGAAATAAAAAGGCCAAGCAGATTTCAAAGAGTGCTTTGAGACACACAGCATCACAATGAAGTATACAAAGACCATGGGTTAGAAAATCTAAACAAATACGTGTGGTATTTCTCAAACTGGAAGAATTGAAGAAAAAATTCAGACTTTGATTTGAAACATGCAAGGATTCTTCAGACAAAATAGCGAAAGACGTAGGAAACATCAAAGAAGAAGAAATACATGGAGTCACCGTGTGTTCAACAATGTCAATAGATAGCATATGATCAAAAGCTAATAGTACTGATGGAAACAGTCCAATCTACACTTAAGGCGTTGGGGAAAAACAGAATACCAGGAAGAGACAAAACACAACGGAAATGTTTCAATATACCTACACAGAGCTCACTTCTCAATGCTAAGAAATTGGGAAGATGGCTACCGGGCCAAAGAGATTGGTCCCCATGCTCATTGCAAATAATGGTGATTCAACAGAATGCAGAAATTATTGGACAATATAGTTCATGTCACATGCAAGCAAAATGTTGCTCACGATTATGAAAAAGCCGTTGCAGCAGCTCATTCGCAGGAAACTGCCAGAAAGCCAGGCCAGCTTCAGCGAAGGGCAAGGAAGGAGGATGCTACTGCTTTGTTAGATGAATTTTGACTGGGAGAAGACAATACCCGAAATATCTTCATTTTCCATTGACTATGCAAAGACATTTGACTGTATGGATCAGGGAACATTCTAAGTAACATTGTAAAGAACGGGAATTCCAGAACACTTCATTGTATACATGAGACACCTACACCTAGCCCCAGAGACACTTGTTCTAACAGAACAAGGGGTATTGGATGGGCTGAGGTCGGGAAGGGGAAAGGTGCGCATTCTTTCACCAGGTTGATTCGATCCACATGGTGGTAAATCATCTGAGAAACAGGAGTCTATGAACAAGAATGTGTTATCAAGGTTGGAGGAAGACTCTTTAACAACCTACAATACACAGATGACACAGCCTTGCTTGCTGAGAGAGAGGAGGACTGGAAGTGCCTGCTGCTGAAGATCAAAGACTGTAGCCTTCGATCTAGATTACACCCCAGCATAAAGAGACAACAATCCTCACAACCAGACAAACATTATTTAAAAAACAGTGAAAAGATGGAAGTGGTCAAAGATTTCCTTTTTCTTGGATCTACAAGAAACCCATCAACGCCCATCAACCCATCAAAGCCCATCAACGCCCATGGATGCAGCAGTCAGGAAGTCAAACAATGCATTGCATCGGCCAAATCTGCTACAAAAAGATTTTTTTTAAGAGTTAAAAACAAAGCTGTCACCTTGAAAATGAAGGCACGCTGCCCCATACCACGGTATTTCCAATTGCCTCATAGGCCTGAGAAAACTGGACAAGAGATAGACCAGAGAAGGACTGATGCTTTTGAATGATGGTGTTGGCAAAGAATATTAAATATAGCATGGACTTCCAGAAGAACTAGCAAATCTGTGTTGGACGTACAGACAGAACACTTCATAGAAGTAAGAATGGAAGGCACTTCAGAGGACAGCATGGAAGCTATAGCTTGGGGAGAGGGGCACGGCTGATTAGAGCACACAGGAGACATGAAGAGGGAAGGAGAGGGAGGGGAGCACATCCTGGCCCCCCAAGCCCCGAGGACGATATTCCTGTTCACAGCAGACAATGCACAGGGAGGACCTTAGGGCCCACCCCGCCATGAGATGCCACATCCCTCACTGAACCATAGCACTGTGGGGGACAACACTGGAGACAGTGTGGGAATTGTGCCCAATCTGACCCCATCACACTGGGGCAAAACACTAAAGGCACGCAACAGAGCAGCAAGGGGAGCAAAGTGATGAAATCCCCGGGGAATACCAAAAATAGACTTTGGAGACAGAGTGTGGCACCCCATCAGACTCAACTGGAAACATTTGTAGAGGTCAACAACCAGACCTTGAACTATTTATAGGCTTTTCCATTTGTGTCAGTGGCTTTCTTTTCATTGTTCTTTTCTTTTGGTTGTTGTTGTTGTTGCTATTGTTTTCTTGGTTTTCACTTCCTTTGCTTTGTATGGCTTTGCCTGTTGTTGTTTTTTCCCACTTATTAATGTCTCTGCATGTCTATCTAGATAAGACAGGTGGGATAAACAATTCAGAGATGAAAAGAATGGGACTGACGGTTTGGGGGGTTGATACGGCAAAAGGGGAGGTGGGTGAAAGGAAGCGGGGGGGTGGTGGGGGGGAACCAACCCAGGGACAAGGGAAAAAAAAGTGAACTAAAATCAATAGAGAGAAGGGTGTATGAGGCCTAGTGGGGCTTAATCAAGGGCAATGTAGCAGTGAGGAATTACTAAACCAGAATGAAGGCCGAGCATGGCGGTGGGACAAGAGGAAAGTTAAAGGAAATAGAGGAAAGAACCAGGAGGCAAAGGACATTTACAGAGGATTAAATACAACCATGTACATATGTAAATATATTTGTATATAACGAGGGGAATAGATCTATGTACTCATATCTATATGTGAAGAATTAAGGTTTCGGGTGGACATTGGGTCTCAGGTACTCCCTCAACGCAAGAACACTTTGTTCTAATACTCCAGCATTCTGTGATGCTCACCTAGCCGACAGGATCACTGAAGGCAAAAATGGGTACATAAGCAAATGTGGTGAAGAAAGCTGATGGTGCCCAGCTATCAAAATATAGCATCTGGGGTTGTAAAGGTGTGAAGATAAACACGTGGCCATCTAGCTGAGAAGCAACAAAGCCCACATAGAAGAAGCACAACAGCCCGTGTGATTATGAAGTTTTGATGGGATCAGGTATCAGGCATCTAAGACCCAGAACAAAATCATACCCAATGTGAATGTGTGTGTGTGTGTGTGTGTGTGTGTGTGTGTGT
>NW_022103912.1:2690881-2698104 GCF_000313985.2 Echinops telfairi
GTGTGTGTGTGTGTGTGTGTGTGTGTGTATGTGTGTGTGTGTGTGTAGTGGAGACCCAAAACTCCCCTGTAGACAATTGGACATCCCATTCACAGAAGGGTCACAAGGAAGAGATGAGCCAGTCAGGGTGCAGTATAGCACTGATGAAAAATACAACTTTCCTATAGTTCTTTAATGCTTCCTTCCCCCCACTATCATGATTCCAATTCTACCTTACAAATAGGATTAGACCAGAGCATGTACACTACTACAGAAGAGAGCCCGAAACACAGGGAATCCAGGATAGATAAACCCCCCAGGGCCAACAATGAGAGTAGAGATGCCTGGAGGATAGGGGAAAGGTGGGGGGAGAAAGGGGGAATCGATCACAAGGATCAACCTATAACCCCCTCCCAGGGGGACGAACAACAGAAAAGTGGGTGAGGGGTGACAGAGGACGATTGTGATGGGAGATGTAAGAATCCCCAATGAAAGTATTTAATAAAAATTTTAGAAAGAAGAAGTAAGAACGATGAGACTTTGCCTGAGGTTCTTTGGACATTTTGCCAGGAAGAACCAATCCTTGGCTAAAGACTTGCTTGTTAAAGCTGAGGACCAACAAAAACGAGGAAAACCCTTAAGGACATGGATTTACACGGTGGCTTCAACAGTAGCAGTGCTTTTTGTTTTGTGCACAGGGTCTCAAGGAGTCAGAAGCAACTCTATGGCATCAAAGAAAATCTGCCTCACCACTCAAAGGAGGTCATGTTGGTTCAGTGGTGGAATTCTCACCTTCCATGGGGAGATCTGGGGTCAATTCCTGGGCAATGCACGTCATGGGCAGCCACCACCTGTCTGTCTGCAAAGAGTTGTGTGTTACTAAGATGCTGAACAGATTTCCAGGTGAATAGAATAGGAAGATAAGCCTGGCGATTTAAGATAGGAAATCTCTATGAATTATAAGAGTTCATTCCCCAACTGATCAGGGAATAGCAACAACACCACTCCCCAAGGACAGATTGTTCTACGTGCAACAACCAAATAAGAAAAGGTAACAAGGCTTTTGCTTCTATAACAAATGAAGACTATTGAAATTCTCTAAACAAGTGATGCAAGGATGTTTGGTGGCGGCGGCGGTGAACTGTTGGAAGCAAAACAACGTCCTGGAAGATGCGAGTGAAAGTTGAATTAACCAGCCCGTCACGGAGAAAGGGCAGCGTCTTTCAGAGCTGGTGTTCGCACACACCCATCTCCAACCGATGCCGGTGCAAGTATACCATTGGCCATGTGATTAATGACGCGCTATGCTTCGCCATGCCCACTGGGGGCTTTATGTATAAGAAAAGACACGAAAGGATGGGAAAAGTACCATTTTATAGGGTCGCTCTGAGATCGAATTGACCCAAGGACAGTGGATTTGAATTTGGTTTATAGCTCTCAGGATGTGCGAAGGCAGAGGGGCATGAAAGGACAGTGATTTGATGACGTAGAGTGAAGACAAAAAAGGAGGGAGGTGGTGTCAGCCATTCAAACAGGTGAGTTTGACAAAGGTTTCCAAATGGGATCACAGATTTGACAAATGTATTAAGTGTAATGGAGAATCCTTTGAAGGGTATAAGGTTGTTTTGTGGGAAAAAAATTTTTAAAGCACAGCTTTGGGAAAAAAATTTTTCCCCTATTTTTTTGGGGGGGGGATGGAGGTACCCCCTCATATAGCATGCAGCCCGGGTCGTCAAGGGCTGTATAGAATCAAAGTGAAAAGTGCCCAATTAGGAAGACAATTCTCCCCTTGGAGGAGAATGTGAGTAATATTAAGGGTTTTCCCAGAGGCAGGTTACCCCACCTGGTTTATACACCAGCAGAAGAGAAAATGCCTTCTCAAAGACAGACCCCATGCTCTCCCACCCCCACCCCCTGCCACCTTGGGCTTGAATTTCCACCGAGACTCACTTGTAGGGCACTTGTCGGAGTGCCCACTGATTCGCAGTGACTGTAGTGCAACGCTAGTTAGGTGGCAGGAACTGAAGGGACTTCCTTTCCTCCCAACACGAGACACTGAGTCCAGTGGAGGGGAGGCCTCACTATCAGAGTGGTTATTAAGAAGTATGAAGAAAGGGTGATTTATGAATCATGAGCATTAAGTGGGCATCCCACCTTGTTGCTTGAGAGACTGGATGAGATTACATGACCTGAGAAGAGATGTCTGACATTGGCTTGGGGCTCCTCGCTGTGGTCTTATACAGTATTTGTATAAGTTATTCTCATCACTGTGGTCTTATACAATATTTGTATAAGTTATCCTCATCGTTGTGGTCTTATACAATATTTGTATAAGTTATCCTCATCGTTGTGGTCTTATACAATATTTGTATAAGTTATCCTCATCGTTGTGGTCTTATACAGTATTTGCATAAGTTATCCCCATCGTTGTGGTTCTATACTGTATTTTTCCTTTTTTAATTAACTGACGTTGCTCACCATAATGGCTTCCAGGTATATTCATGTCATGAGGTGGGTGTTAGGCCAGGTTACCAGAGAAACAACTATGGACAATCATCTGTGGATAAGAAAGACCTTTGCATCAAGAAGTAATCGTACGTCAAGAAAGTGTCTCAGCCCAGCGCAACTCAAGCCTGCAAGTCTGATACTAGTCCATAAGTCCCTCTTCAGACTCTCCCAATCACATGCAGTGATGCAGAAGGCAGGAAGATCAGAGGCCAGTGCATGCAAAGTTGCATGGACCCAAGGTTGGCGGAAGCATCGCAGGGCTCCAGCAGCAAGCAGGGTGGCAAGCAAGCCGGAAGGGAAAAGCAGAGGGGGGTGGGGAGGTTTTCTGGGTCCTCCTTAGGAGGAGGCCACACCCTCAAGGAGGCACCCAGCATTCTATGGCACCCGCCTGGGTTCCCGGGATACTCCCAGACCCCCTAGGCCAATTCTGTCCTCCTTCTGCATGCCACTACAGACCCTCCTCACCTAATGATCCTAAGAGCATCTTCAGCCTCTCCTCCCTCCACCTGGTGGTCAGCCTTCTCTCTGCTCCCCTCAACAGACATGCACCTATGTTTGCCCAAGCTTGACCATTCCCTCACCCCTCTGCTGTGCTGTCTCTCCCATCAGCAAGCCTCGTCCCTCTGATGGAGCGCTGCCTACCTCTCTGGGGAGGCTCCAGATCCACCTGGCTATGCATCGGCAGACAACATGTCCTGCTTCTCCCCCAGTCATTTGATCCCAGTTGTTGTGAGGCGCCTTCCGGCCAAGTGACCTACACTATACTTACCTGGAGCGGATGATGTGTGGTTCATTGGCACTGGCCTGGCTCTTTACCAGGCTGTCTGGTCCCTGGTCAGCAGATTGGATGCCCTGCAAACTTGAGCTTGTGCCATTCTGCTGCTCGTTCCTACCGCAGTGGACTCACACCATACTTGTCCTTTCATGCTTGACTAACTTCACTCAGCCTACTGCCGTTGAGATCCTTCCATGAGTTGAGGTGTTTTGTGGTTTTGCTGTTTTTTAGGGATGCATAGTATTCCATTGTGGGTATGTACCAGAGTTTCTTTATCCAGTCGTCTGCTGATGGGAAGTTAGGCTGTTGCCAGCTTCTTGCTATTGTGAACTGTGCTGTGATGAACATGGGGGCAAATGTCTATTTGTGATCTGCTTCTTATATCTTTTGGGTGGATGCCCAGTAATGGTACTGCTGGGCCATATGGTAGTTCAATTGCCATCTGTTTTAGGTATCAGCATATGGCCTTCCACGGTGGCTGTACGAATTGACAAGTCCACCAGCAGTGGATAAGAGTTACTATCTCACCATATCCTCTCTAACATTGGTTGTTCTCAGTATTTTTTGGAATGGGGCTATAGTAATAGGCGTTAATTGGCATCTCATTGTGGTTTTGACTTGCATTTCCCAGATAGCTCATGATCGGGAGCGTTTCCTTGGGTGCTTATTAACCATTCGAGTGTCATCCTTTGTGAATCATCTGATCAGGTCTTTTGTCCACCATCAGTGCTTTTTTTAAGGGTGCATAATATTCCATTGTGTGTTTGTACCAGAGTTTATCTATCCATGCATCTATCGATTGGAATTTGGTCTGTTTCCAGCTTCTTGCTCTCGGGAACTGTCCTTAATGAACATGAGAGGTGTACATCAGCTTGGGCGATGTCCCTGACTGAGCAGAGGGACTGCCACGTCACATGGTAGTTCTAGTCCCAGTTGTCTCTGATGGAACCAGATCGCTTTCCCAGTGGGGTTACATGTTTACAAATTCACCAGAAGCGTACGAGTTCCAATCTCTTCACACCCTGTAAATCATTTCCCCTGTGTTTCTGAGTTGGGCTGTTGTTGTGGGTGTAATCGGATATCTCATTGTTATTTTGATTTGTATCTCCTGGAGGGCTAGAGATCATGAGGATTTTTTCACGCGTTTCTTAGCCATTTGGCTGTCATTTTGGGTGAACTGTTGGTTCATATCTTTTGCCCATGTTTAAGTTGGATTACTATTATTTTTTTCTTATTGGGGCATTGGAGAAGCCTGTAGATTTTTAGTAATTAGGTCCTTGTCTACTGTATCATTGCTAAAGATATTAGCCAAGTTCATGAGCTTTCCTTTTACTCTTTTGAAGTGCTGTGCTCTATTTTTGTCTTCTACTGGATTGTATTTGGTAGTATGCATATACCCTGCAGTAGGGCCCTTCAGTTTGTCCCGGTTTCCTCATTGATGATCCTTCTAGCTCTGGGATTTACATTTAGGTCCCTGATCCATCTTGAGTTCCGTTTTGTGCGGGGGCCCAGGAACAGGCCCTGTTTCATTCTTCTGCAGCTTGAGATCCAATTTTGCCAACACCATTTGTTGAAGAGCCTGTCTCTTTCACTTTTAATGATTTGGGGCCGTTTGTTGAAAATCAGTTGCATGTAGGTGGATGCATTTATTTCTGGGTTTTCGAGCCCGCTCTATTGGTCACTCCATCTATCATTGGACCAGTACCAGATTGTTTTGATTACCAGGCTGTGTAATAGGTTTGGGGGCCTTTTTTTTTTTTATATAATCATAGCCATTCTAGTGCAGATGAGGCGGTATCTCCTTGTGATTTTCCTTTGCACCTACCTAATGGCTAATGACTCGTACAGAACGACAATCATGAGGCGATTTCATTCTGTTGTACATGGGGGTGCTATGTGTTGGAACCCATCTGATGACCCACCACCACAACGTCAATAGGTAATGAAATGGAATATCCTGTCCCCTGTTGTTGGCCTCTTTCATTCCCTTAGAATTATCTACACGTAATAAGATCAACATTGTTGCATACAGTTCTATGAATGTTGATACATGCATACAGTCATGTAACTGCCCCATAATCTAGCTACCGGACAGGCTGTTGCCCTCCAAATTTCCTTCTTGCTGACCTTTTCCAACTCTTAACTCAAAATCAACAAACTACTGATTTGCTCTTATAATATTTTGTTCCTGTAATTTTACATGGAATCACACATCACGTAGTCCTTTCAAGTTCATTTCTTTCACTTACCGCAACATGTTTGAGATTCCGTGAGTTGTTCATGTATCCGAACTGTGTTTCTTTTTATTGCTGAGTACGTTCTACTGTCTGTTGTGGTTTGGGTTGATGTTGCAGACACCATGAACTTCCCAAAGAATAGACATGCCAGTCTCGAGAAACAGAGCTGCAATGATCCTTAGAAATGAGGACGGCGAGACTTGATCTTGCTTACTTTGGACTTGTTATCAGGAAGGAATAATCATTGGGATAGACATCTTGTGTGGTAAAACAGGGTCAGTGAAAAGGAGCGAAGCTCTTGATGAGACGGATCAACTGCAATAGCTGCAGCAGTGGGCTTGAACATATGAAAGATCATGGCGGGAGATGCTGCGACACTGGACGATCGCTTCTTTTGTTATACATAAAGTCACCTTGAGCTGACTTGACATTAGTTACTAACACCAGTAACCACCTTCCAATATATAGCTGTAAGCCTGTTTTCTTATCCATTCACCAGCGGAAGGGCATATTGATTTGTTCCCAGTTTTTAAAATATGAATTAAAAACAAAACAAAAACTCCCTCACTGTCATCAAGTTGATACTGACTCAGAGTGACTCTTTAGGACAGAGTAGAATGGTCCCGGTGGGTTTCCAGGAGTATAACGCTTGAGCACTGTAGAAAACTTAATCCTTCGCCCAAGTATGAGGAAAGCCACTATCCATGTTTGCATACAGGTTTTTGATGGAACATAGTTTTTCTTTCTTTTGGGTAAATACCTAGGGATGTGATTAATGGCTCAGTTGATAGGATGATGTTTAACATTTTAAGTAACTGCCAAAGACCTTTTCCAAAATAGCTGAAATAATTTGCATTCCCGCCAGCACATCTTCCACCTTACCAGAACATATACCTTGGTTTGTTCGTTTATTTATTTTGTAATAAGGAGTTTGTTAACATGTCGTTTGAAAATCCAAGGGGAATGTACAAGAATTTGTTAAGAAACCGTTTTATTGGGTCATAATCCAAGTATCATACAAATCAATAGCTCACATATCAAGAAGTGTTGTACAGTCATTAACATAATCCATTTTAGAACATTTTCTTCTTAGCTTCTCATTTCGCCCCCAATATACTCCAAGAAACCCTTAATCCAGTTTTTGTCACTATGGATTCACACATCTTGGATTTCATATACAAATAAGCATACAAAAACATAAAACAAAGAGTCAAAAAAGCTAACAACAGTAATAAAATAAAACAGAAAACCTCAGTTGGAAAGAAAACAGAAAATATTAAAAACTAAGCAATTTAAAAATTAGTCAAAAGGGATATGAAATGATAAAGTGTTATATTTTAAGCTAGTTTATTGGTTTATTTTTTAAGTCATTCTAATAGGGTGCAGTCATATTCCGTAGCTAGTGAGCAGCAGAGGAGCAAATGACCCCAGAGCATGCAGCCACTCTGCCAAGGCATACTCGACTCAGAGTTGATGTCACTTACCTCCGAGAGAATTTAGCAAATAGATTTACCTTTGCACTTTCTTCCTTAAAACAAAGTTAGCCTCGCCTTCCCGACACAACCGCTGACGACAAAGCGGGTGAATAAGCAAATGTGGTGAAGAAAGCTAATGGTGCCCGGCTATCAAAAGATATAGTGTCTGGCGTCTTAAAAGCTTGAAGGTAAACAAGCGGCCATCTAGCTCAGAAGCAACAAAGCCCACATGGAAGAACATATCAGCCT
>NW_022103912.1:2698713-2708078 GCF_000313985.2 Echinops telfairi
TATGTGACCTCCTCCCTGGGGGACGGACAACAGAAAAGTGGGTGAAGGGAGACGTTGGACAGGGCAAGATATGCCAAAATAATAATTTATAAATTATCAAGTGCTCATGAGGGAGTGGGGAGCGGGGAGGGAGGGGAAAAATGAGGACCTGATCCCGGGGGCTTAAGTGGAGAGGAAATGTTTTGAGAATGACGAGGGCAATGAATGTACAAATGCGCTTTACACAATTGATGTATGTATGGATTGTGATTGTATGAGCCCCTAATAAAATGATTAAAAAAAAGAAAACAAAGTTAGCTTATATTTTGTTGAGTAAATAATGAAACTGTCTCATTGGTGTTGGAAGTAACCTAATTGATTTTTATTTTTTCCTGAACTGTCTCTATCACTACCTTAAAAGTAGGAGCTTTGCCATCCTTCATACTCTCTTGAATCCATTCACCTTCTGATCCGGAAGCTGACCGCTCCCTAAGCAAGGTAAGGGGGTTAGTCTGGGTAGACTAGCGAGACAAATTCATAGACACACTCATGCGTTTATAGGAAAGGGCTTGATATACACGAGCAGTTGAATGTTGAGAGGAGAAGTCAAACATCCCATCCCAGTCCAGATCAAGTCCATAAGTCCAATATTAGTCCATATGTCCGATAAAAATCTATAAAGTCCTCTTCAGACTCACAAAACACATGCAATGATGCCGAGTGCAGGAGGATCACAGGCCAGTGGTGGGGGGAGTCTAGTGGACCCAGTGGCGTTGTAAGCATCTCAGTGCTGACAGGGCTCTTCACACGGCTTCTCCTGCTCCCAGGGCTGCCTCAGGGTAGGTTCATGTGCCTTCTTCTCAGGGATGTCTCCAAGGGAGCAAGCCTTATCAGCAGAAAACCTTATCAGGAGTGAGCTGAGAGAGAGTGTCCCGCCTCCGAGGAGGAACTATAGGGGTTCCTAGAATCCTCAGGAGAGGGCTATGCCCACACAGAGGCCCCACTGACTATACAATGATTGACAGGTTAGATTCCACCCCTTCACTCCCAATCCCCCAAACTGACAGACGATTATATAACAACCACAGTAAGCACAGGCGCACTTGTGCTTACTTACTAATCTGTAGTGAACAGTTTCACACGGTTTTCTGTCACAATAAATAAACACACCTGCCACTCGCAGTGGCCATGGAAGCGGAGTGACCGAGACAAACAGCAAGCTCAGCTCCTCTGTGGTGACTTCTTGTGGCAAAATAGTTTTGTTCTTGAACGAGAGTGTGAACGTCCATAGTTTCAAGATGGTGGAGGAGAATGGGCTCCTTCCTTCCATTGGTGTTATTGTTAGCTGTGTTGAGTTGACCTCTGACCTATTGTGACCTTATGTAAAACAGCACGAGATGCTGCTCAGTCCTGCACCATCCCCATGACCTGTTGGGAATCTGGGTATTCATTGGCCCATTTTCAGAGACAAGTCATCAGGCCTTTCTTCCTGGTCTTTCTCCATGGAAAGCTGTTCTGCATCATGGTCAGTTGCTATTGTGGGCAATGGAGACCACATACGGCTTCCTGAGAACCCTTAGGTAGAAGATGTTTTAGATCCGGATGTGAAGAGTGTTTAGTCACTGGCTCCCACTACCCCTGGTCAGAGATTGTCTCAAGGAGGGTTAAATTTTTAAAGTTTTTTTAGGGCATCAGATGCCTGGAGCAGAAAGGAAGACACAGGTAGGGAACTACACCTGGGAACACCAAATGCTGTATTAAAGGCAGGCCCAAAGAATGTGAAATAGGGCATTAAATATTTCCAACAGGTTAACAAAATGAGGTTATGGAATAAGACTACAAGACACGATTTATATAAACAGTAAAACCATCAAAATGTACCTGTTCCTCAATCGTCAACTACCTTTATAGTGGACATTTCGCATTTATGACAATAATAGAAAGCTGACTCTCTCAATATTTTGCACGTTAACAATGTATTTCTGGCAGGATTAAATGTCAAGCTGCAAGGTGAGAGTACTGCTGGCTGTGATGATTAAAGTATGTGTCTACTTGGTGGGGCCATGATTCTCCGTGGTATGGTGCCTGTGGGATGATGCCATCTGGAAGTTGTGTGATGATACAACTGGACAATTATGTGATAATGATCTGATCCTGTTTTGTGATCTGATGTGGTCACCCTCCATTTTCATAACATGTTATTTACTGCATAACCATGTCTTCTTTGACACCGAACCATGTTGATAAGTGAAGCATGTGTTTGCTAGTATAAATATTTCTGAGGCTACATATATACTTAAGTAAATCTAGTTTAGAAGTGCTGGATTTATACACGGTACATTTCTAGAGAAGAGATACAGATTTGTGGGAGGGCTCAGGTAAGCGAATATTCACTTTTTTCTGTGAAGTTTTAAGTTCTTTAAATCTCCTAGGCTGTGAAATATAAGATATTTCAGGAGCGACTCATTGAAGATGACTCATGATTTGGTTGTTTATTGCCCTTCTTCTTGGGGATGAAGATAGGGGCCTCATGTGACAAGCAGGAAGACACTCCATGAGAATCCTTCTGGAGGTTAGGGGCATCTCCCAGAGGTAAGGAGTCTCTGAGTGGTCCAAATGGTCAAAGAGTCCAACTACTAATCGAGGAATTGGTGGCTTCAGTCTGTCCAGAGGTGCCTTGGTAAAAGGACCTGGTGATCTACTTCTGGGTGGGGGGGGGGCGCTGTAGGGGGAGTTGCTATTGAAAACTCTATGGGGCACAGTTCTACTCTGACACCAATGAGATCTCTAGGGCTCAGAGTTGTCTTGACAGCCTCTGGCTTACCAGAGGCGGGATGATAGATAATCTCATCCTCACCTGAATACTGGTCCCCACGGACTAGAGGAACTGACCCGTGAGAGGATTCCATGCTAGTTTAGCGTAGATGATGGGTGGAGATGCTCTTTTGCTTTGTCTTTCGGGACTTCTCTCGCTACGTATGTATGTAGCTTATGATGCCAGGGAAGGAGAGAAAAGTTAACCCTGAAAAGCTGTACTTCCATTGTTGGGTGAGAAAAGCATGCGTTTCTGTCCAAATGGACATCCCAGAAGCTGGCTTCTGTACCCTTGAATAAAGGCCACTCAACTCTTTTCCAGGGAACAGCGGTTCTCTGGGAACATAAGTGAGAAATGAACCACTGAGGAGTAAGAGGGGAAGTCACCCACCTCAAAGAACTGGTTGTAGGTGCAGAGCCCTTCTTGCAGAGGGAGCTCTGGGCAACCTGCCATGGAGGTTCCAGATTGTGTAAAAGATTAGGGACCTTTGGTGCTGGAAGACTTTACCCCCGCCCCTGCCTTCTAGTCCCCTTCCCTTGTTTCACCAGGGGAGGGGGTTGGTGTGGGGAACCCAGAGCAGAGGGACCACTCCTCCTGCATTGCTTTCCCTGAGCCACAGGGTAGGTCTGAGCTGGGAGAAAATAATTGGAACTGGATGTTAGGCTGAGTTTTGCTTTAGAGGAACCTGTGCTTTTAAAGTGGGAGAGACGAGGCTATGTGTCCCTCAACCGAATACTTGCTCCCATGAAGATTTGCAGCCTCAGAAACACACACAGAGAGCGTTGTGATGAGTTGGAATTGACTTGATAGCAGTGGGTTGGCTGTGGGCTTTGTTTTTTAGATTCCAGCGCTTGAAAATACTACTAGGATTATGATGGCCGAGTTACTGGAAATCTCTGGGACTGCCCAAGCTGTCATTCAGGACCGAGTTTGGCAGCGCATAGATGAAAAACAACGATGGGGGAAGAAATAAAGACATTTCTTATTTATGTTAACCGAGTGCTACCCCTTTAATAACTCAATTATCCTTATTTCTATTTTAAATGCCATGCATAAGAAGAAAAATGAGAGAAAATCAAACAAAAAGCCCCTTTCAAAGGGAAAAATGCAAGAAATGCAACGATAGAAAATAACAGTCCATGTCAGCTTACTGATGCTGGGATGTCCATCCTGATGTGTTCCAGTTCATTTTTGAAGGGCTTCCAATTTTCCCAGATTCATCCTTCCTACAGTCTAAGTTCCGATTATTACTAGATTTTGTCAGCTGTTTCTTCTCTCCTGGAGTTGGGTCCCAGAACAAATGAAGATCCCCAAGGCTCCGCTCCCTTAGGCCTTACCCCATTCACGCCACCATGGTTGACCCAGGAAAGGAGCCCCCCACAATCACAGTCTGAGTGCCTCGGAGCCCGGGGCTCATCCTCCAGCACTCTCTCCAACGGTGTTCAACTTCCATGCATTCCGCCTTCGGTACCTGACAAGGGGTGGACGCTCTGCATAAGGTTTTCAGTGGCTATTTTCTCTGAAATGGGTAGCCAATTCCTTCTTCCTGGCCCGCTCTTAGTCCAGAAGTCCTGTGGAATCCTGCTCAGCCTGGCTGACTGTGTTAGATAGGGTTCTCTAGAGAGATAAAACCAAATTGCTGATAATTTAATATATTTATTTATAAAGATAATTAGATATATAACAAGGAATGAACTGTTAAATCATATACAGATAAATATATCATACAAGAAAGAAACAGTTAAATTATAAAGCACTACAAATGGCTCAATTCAACTCACTGCCGTGAGAGTTGTGAGAGACTAGCAGTCCTTCCAGTCCAGTCTGCTGCCAGATCTTCCTCTATTTATAGAGAGAGCTAGGCTATATCAGCACAGAAGCCAATCAGAAGGCAGGTCACCAACTGCCAGCCAGGTCACCAACTGCCAGTTCCCAGCTCCAGTGATGTCTTAAAGGGACCTCAACTTACAGCGACACTGTCCACAGGCTAGGCGTCCCACAGAGGTAGTGTAGCCTTTAAATTGAGGCACAGAACAAGCAAGGCAGCCGCGCACTGGTCCGATGATCACAGAGCGAGAGACAAGAAAGGCGAGGCTCACCAAGCCATTTATCTCTCTGCCCTTCAGTTAATCCCACTTGTGTTTATCGGCCAGGCTAGCACAATAAACTATCTCACTGACCTTGCTGGCATTTGCAAGACCAGTGCCATAGCCCCCAGGATCACAGCAACACACAAGCTATCACAGTAGACAAATGGGCAGACAAGTGGTGGATCTCTTTATAAAAGGAAATAAGGAAGGAACGACAGAATTGGAATATCACCGAAAGGAAGGAGCCCTGTGGCACTGTTGGGGAAGCATCGGATCGCTGACCTCAAGGTTGAGAGTTCAAACCCACCGGCTACATTGTAGGCGGAAGTTGAAGCTGTCTGCTCTCAAAAGCCCTATACAAAAAATGACCCAGTGCCTTCAACAATTAAGTTGAGAAAGAGAGAGCAAAGGCGGGAAAACCATCAATTATAAGACAATTAAAACTATTATATCCAGTAGCAGTGTATGGACCTTCTTTTGGATGTTGATTCAAGTAAACTTTAATAATTATATGACATTTGTGAGTTCAAATTGGAAACTTGAATGGTGACTAAATATTTGATGATACTAAGCTATTATTTATTGCTCATTTTTTTAAGGAACTCTAGTGATATTTAAAAGGAGTCCTTTTCTTTAGGACATACTCCTAAAATATTTATATATAAAATAATGTTTGAGATTTACTTCAAAATAACAGAGGAGAGGAGAAGTAGGTGGTGTTATCTATGAAAGACAACTGGCTATGAGTTGGCAGCGGTTGAAGCTGGGTAAAGGATGCAGGGGAAGGATTTATTATATTATTATATAATATATTATTATGTAATATATTTTATTATCATAATTTATTATTATATTAGTTGTTTTGATAAATATTATTATATTATTTTAATGTTGTATTATGTATATTATAATTTAATATAATATTCAATGTATAATGTATTATATTTTATTATATTATTTATTATATTATTCTGTTGACTTCTATATATGTTTAACCTTTCCATTAAAATGAATTTACGACAATTTAAGAGTGAGAGTTTGCAATCAGATTGATTTATCCATATTCTGATCTGTCACACTAGTTATATGACTTTGGGTGAGTTCCTTAGCATTTCTTTTTTTTTTTCCTTAGCATTTCTGAGCGTCAGCTTGCTCATCTATAAAATGGGGATGACAAATGTGATACTCCACATTGCTTTTAGTACAGATTAAGTAAGGTAGTTTTTATCAAGCATATAAAGAAGTACCAGGAGCTAAACAAGGTCCAGGCATTAATACAGACACTATATATTTATTATAACTTAATAAGCATTAGTTTATTGCAATCATTAATTTGCCTCTTACTCCTCCAGTAGCCTTTAGCAGAAAGTCGTTTGAATGGATGTGCCCTGTGCCTTAAGTATAATGAGAAGGCAGCCACCGGGGCAGATATGTAAAAGGAAAGCCCCAAACCCAAGCCCATTGCTGTCAAGTTGAGTCCATTCTGATGATGGTAGCCCTCGCGTTTCAGGGTGGAACTGTGCGCCACAGGGTCTTCAAGGTCAGGACGTTCAGAAGCAGATTACCAGAACTTTTGGTTCCCAAAGTGTCTCTGAAGAGACTCAGACTGCCAACCTTAGAGCCAGTGACTAAGCACAGTAACCATTTGCACCTTGGAGGGATTCAATCACTACCTTCCAGCCACACCAAACCGTTCCTAGGTCCAGCTATTGCTTCAGAACGATATGCTCTCCCTCTGTCACCCCACTCTGCACTACAACCTTCAGCCCTTAGGTTCACTTGGCTGCTCACTTGAAGAGGGAGGGGGGAAATGAGGACCTAATGCCCGGGGCTGAAGTGGAGAGGAAATGTTCTGAGAATGATGAGGGCAATGAATGTACAAATGCACTTTCCACAATTGATGTGTGTATGGACTGTGATAAGAGTCGTATGAGCCCCTAATAAAACAATTTTTTAAAAAAAGAAGCTTACCAGAAAAAAAAAAAAAGATTCGTCTCAGGAACTCAGAAGGCACTTCTACCCTACCCTGTAGGGTCCCTGAGCTGGCTTGGACATGATGGCAGTGAGTGAGAGAGATACATGTCTAGAGTATGTGACATAAAGAAGGTTTATCATTGTCTCTTCTAAGCTGCATTTTGGCTGTACTTCCAAGACATATTTGTTTGGCAGTCCGTGGTGTGTATATTCAATATTATTTGGCAGCATCATAATTCAAAGGCATCAATTCTTCAGTCTCTCGTATTCATTATCCGGCTGTCAGTGTACGCGAGGCAATGGAAAGTGTAACATCTCAGTTCAGCCCCACCTGAATCCACAAAGGGACTTTACTGTTTCTTAGCATTTTAAAGAGGTCTTTCATAGCACATGGGGCCATTTGATTTCTGGCTGCTGCTTTCATGGGCACTGATTGTAGATCCAAGTAAGACGAAATCCTTGACGACTTCAATCTCTCCTCCGTCCGTTATGATCTTGTTTGTTGTCCACTTCTGTAAATGTTTGTTTTCTCTACACTGAGTGGTAACCCTCACTGAAGGCTGTAGTCTTAGTTCTTTATCAACAAACATTTCAAATCCTCTTTGCGTGCAGCAAACAAGGCTGGCCCTGTCATCGGTCTACTATAGATTCTTAATGAGACTTCCTCCAACCCTGATGCCCTGTTCTTCTTCATATAGTCCAGCTTCTTGAATTATTTACTCTGTATTTCAGTGAAATAAGTATGGTGAAGCAATACAACTCAGCCACACAACCTTCCTGCTATGAACCCAGGCAGTGTCCCCTTTCTCGTTCCTGAAAGAAGTCTCTTGGTCTATGAACAAGTCCCACAGGAGCACAATTAAGTGTTCTAGAAGTCTCACTCCTCACAAAGTTATTCACAACGTATCAGGACCCACACAGTCGGAAGCCTTTGAATAATCTACAAAATCAGGTAAACATTTTCTGGTAGTCTCAGGCTAGATCCACTTGACATCAGCAATGATTTCCTTTGTTCCACCTACTCTTTGAACCGAACTTGAATTTCTGCTAGTTCCTTGTTGATGTACTGCAGTAACTCATTTCAAATTATCCTCAGCAAAAATTTGTTTGTGATTTAATGGCATTGTTTGATAAATTCCATATTGTATTGGGTCACCTTTCTTTGGAATTGGGACAAATATAAATCTCTTCCAGGTAACAATCTTCCAAATTTCTCAGCATAGAAGAATGAGTGCTTCCTGTCTTGTGTGCATTCATGTATTGAAACATCTCAATTGGTACTCCATTAATTCCCAAGCCCTGCTTTTGACCAGTGCTGCTAGGACTTACATCTTCAATTGCATTAGTTCTTGCTCATATGCTACCTCCTGAAATGGTTGTACATTGACCATTTGCTTTTGGTATAGTGACAGTGTGTATTCTTTCCATTTTATTATGATTCTTCCTGCATCATTCAATATCTTACTGATAGAATCCTTCCACGTTGCAACTTGTGATTTTCCTTTTAGAACACTTTCTTCATTTTTGTACGTATTGTTTTTAGCTCTGCATTTTCCCCCAACTTTCCCTGCTATATCGCCAAGGAAATATTACACCAGGTACTGACTTTATAGATTTATCTACAGTGGATTTCATACATAGAAAAATAATTTTAGAGGCCAACAGTAACAAAATAAAACCTCAAGGATAAAAACTCTTATTTAAGATAAAAATCTCAAATGAAAATAAATCAGAAAATATTAAAAACTAGAACAAATTTAAATGAATCATGAAGGAGATCAAATGATAGGGCGCTAAATTTTAACCTAACTGCGTTTACAACAATCCACTTTTCAGTGTACTTTGCATAATATCAATGTCATTCACATCCCTGGTCCATGGTCAGAGGGGATTCACCAGGTGCTTAATCCACATGTATTTCCCCTACTCGTTTTTCTTTTTAGCTGAAACAGTTTTAAAATGCATCAAAGGGGAGATCAAATGATACGCTATTACATTTGACTTAACTTAGTCCACCCTAACTGACTTTCCAATGCTCTCTGAGCACAGGGCTGTTCGCATGCTCAGCTGTGATTGGAAGGGGGTTCACCAGAGGACCCTACAAATGGATTTTGGGCCTCCACTGCCATTCGTAGCCTTCTGCAAACAAAGTGCTCACAATTTAAGCTCTGATGCCTTTCCCTCCTTTAGATTTGGATTATATGATTTACAGTCCTCAGATCACACAGGTTGGTATGTTTCCTCTACGTGAACCTAGTTCACGCCTCATCTCCCAATCACCTTTGAATGGCTGACACAGCCCCCTGACAGTTATTCTGCTGTCAAAAGAGACACATTTGAAAATAGTCATCTATTCCAACTTACTTGTTTTATTTATTTTTCTCTTTTTTTATTGATCATTAGGGGACTCTTTTTTTTTAAAACATTTTATTAGGGGCTCATACAACTGTTATCCCAATCCATACACACATCAATTGTGTAAAGCGTATTTGTACATCATTTCTCAA
>NW_022103912.1:2709212-2716767 GCF_000313985.2 Echinops telfairi
CCCTTTGCCTCCCAGCTCTTTCCTCTATTTCCATTGATTCTCATCCTGTCCCACTATCATGCTCAGTCCCCACCAGGATTTCAGCATTTCCTCTTTGTTACTTTCCATTAGGGGACTCTTTTAAATGTTTTTTTCCCCCCTTGGTGTCAGCTCCTCTTTTTGTTCCCCACCCTCATGGCCTCTTGATAAATCATAAATTATTACTGTTTTCATATCTGACCCTGACCGCTGTCTCCGTTCCCCCACAGTTTCTATTGTTAGTCCCCCTGAAGGGGAGATGGGGGGAGCAGTTATGTGTCGATCGTCATGATCGGTTCCCCCTTCCTCCCTCCATTGTCCCACCTTCCCCCTGCCCATCATTCAATTGTATTAAGCACCTGTGTTGCCCTCATCATTCTCCAAACATGTTCTTTCTACTTGAGCCCTTGGGATCAGCTCCTCTTTTTTTTTGCCTCCTCTCCCCCACCCTCCCGCTAACCTACTTGTTTTAGAAGGAAGGCAACTGAGCACAGGAAGGGGGGATTCACTGCTTCTGAATCTCCAGTCGAGTGCACAGGGTTGAGGTTTGGAGAACTGGTTTTGGATCGGAATAAAGAGCCACTGAAGTCACAGCCTCCAGTCCACCTCCTTGGGTCCTTGGGAATCAGGGGAGGAAATTACCCAGATATTTAAGGACCAACATTGGGGAAGTTGGCTAAGGTTTCCTGACCCCGTGGCCTGGTTCTGGGTGTAGAACGATGGATAACCCACAGGTCATTTTCTTCATGGGCTAACATTTGAATTTTAGCTCAGAGGTGTTGGCCTTGCACCTATTGAAGCTAAACAGAAGCCGGGGCCCAGGGAGCAAGATTACAAGTCTGAGCCATATTAGATTCACTCAGATGGGAGGCAGCTGTCTGACCCAGCTGTTTGCTACTCCAAAGCATGAACAAAGCTGCTTATCAATGTGCAAACGTGTGTCTCTCGGTGTGTGAGTGCATGTCTCCTGTGTCCGTGTGGACATGCATGTATGCCTGTGAGGATTCACGTGTGTCCCTGTGGATGCGTTCGTGTGCATATGTGTCTATGTGTGCATTCAAGTGCACATGTCTGCGGTGCACATGTGTGCATGCACCTGTGTGTGTGTGTACATGTGTGTGTGTGTGTGTGTGTAGCCCTCAGCAAAGACAATGGCGGTTCTTTCTGTGCAACCTGCTCTGCGGTCCCAGAAGGAACTGCGTTCTGATGGTGACCACACAGATCTCCTGCTCAGGTGTGCCTGGCCCGCCCCTCACATCAGGGCCTGGGTGGCGGCTCTCCGCAGCCACTGTTCTGGTCTTAGAAATGGTCCCTTTCCAGTTGAGTCTGAAGCAATCTTTCCCATTATTGCTGTTCTCAATAAAACTACATCTAAAATGAAATGTAACTTCTTTGTAGATTGGATTCTTGCACATTTGTGTCTTATTTCGAGTACCGTCCTGGCACGGCGTCCTCCGTCTCCTTGGGTCCATTTCAGGGGTGCTGGCCAGGCAACAATTGCCCAGGATGCCTGACTTCGTTCCAACCTGGGAAACACGTGTGAAATGCCTGCTACTCAACAGGAAATGCACCTGTAGCCCGTCCCCGGTGATTGGCATCCCAGTCTGACTTACTCAAAGTAGCTGTACACATACCTCAACCCTTGAGACTGCATCAGGAAGAGGAGAGGAGTTGTGGGCACCCAATTTCACCTGCCTCCAGACCCAGAATAGGGCTGAGCCCTTCCCTCGACCCAGCGTTAAATACTGGCTACTAGGTGGTCAGAGGGACTCGGCAGCTGCCTAGCTTCCTTTGTGTGCCATAGTTTACTCCTGCGTGATAACAGTAATACCTGTTTCTCGGGGTTATTGGGGCAGCCTCAACAGGTTATGGCCCGCAGCCCAGGCAATGCCTGACACATGCATTCAAACGCTATCCCCCGTCCTGGTCTCAGAGCCTGCCTGGGCAGGGCGGGGCCTGGCTTGCCAGCCAGGGCAAAGTGAGCAGCAGTGTTCAGTGGACTGTGGCTTGGTGCTAGGATCAGGCACAGGCTGGGGATTGCCTTCTTTGCCTTCTGCTCTGACACACTGCCATGGAGTCAATGCCAACTCACCGGGGACTTATACCACAGGGCACAACTACCCCTGTGGGTGTCTGAGACTGTGAATCTTCATTGGAATAGAAAACCTCCTCTTTCTCCTGGGGAACTGCTGGTGGTTTCAATCGCTGGCCTTGCGATTAGCAGCCTAACACAACCCACTATGCCACCAGGGCTCCTAGCTTTCCTTAATCCAGCCCATCTGACCTTGTCTGGGGGAGGGGGAACCTGCCTGGAAGCTGCTGTAGGGCAGGGCAAAGCAGGTGCTTGTGCAGCGTTAATGTCTCCGGCATCCTGTGCCTGCTCAGTCTCTACCTGGGGCAGAAAGAAGGTCCACCCACTATGGCCCTTCACGCAGGGCTTCCCTGTGAAACCTCCCTGCAGCCTCATCCCCCGGGGAGGTAGTTCGTTGATTGTGCCAACCTGGCCGATAAACACAGGTGGGGTTAATTGAAGGGAGGAGAGATAAATCGCTTGGTGAGCCTCGCCTTTCTAGTTCTTGGGTCTCTTGCTCTATGATGGTCAGACCAAGGTGAAGCTGCCATAGCCAGTTCCCTGCTTCACCTGGCAAGGCTGACTTCCTGCAAGACATCCCTGAGGAGAAAAACACATGGACCTACCCCGATACAGCCCTGGGTGCTGGAGCAGCCGTGTGGAGACCCCCACCAGCGCTGAGATGCTTACACGCTCACTGACTCGGCTTTCCTCCTGCAGTTGGCATCATAGTGTGTGTTTTGTGAGATAGAGGAGGATTTTGTGGATTGGTGTTGGACATATGGGTTAATGTTGGACTTGTGGGCTTGGGCAGCACTGGGTTGCGATGTTTTCTTGATGCCCACTTAACCTTTATATAAAACTCTCTCTTATACATGAATTTCTGTGGATTTGTTTCTCTGAAGTACCCAGACTGATACACCCGGTGGCAGTCTTCCCCAGGCAGGATAAACAGGGCTTCTGTTGTTTTCTTAGGGAGAGCGCTGCCCACCCAAGAGTGGGCAGCAGGTTTGACAGAGAGTGGTCTGGACCAGGCTGTCTGAATGTGTTTGTTCTGCCCCCTCACATCCCACCGCCCTGGAGACAAGGCTAACCCTTCCTGACAGAATCAGTTCATCCCCATCCGCAGAGCAGGGCACAGGGTGGACGGGGGCTGCCAGGTCAGTTGGGCTCTCTGGCCATTGCAGCCGGGGTCCTGCCGGCTGGGGAGCCGGGTGGGGGTGGGACACATTCCCTGCGGGGTCAGGTGGGCCTGCATACAGGTCAAGGTCAGGAAACAGAGTGGTGTGGGAGAGGGGGTGAGAGGGTTCCTGCCCTTGCATTTACTCTCAAGAGGGGCCTGCTTTATTTGACTAGGCACCATCCCTATTCCTATCCTCTCCTGGAAAGCCCACACATTTTGGAATTCGACTGGCCTGGGGTTGAATCCTGAGGGTAAAGGGGCATGAAATCCCCCAGCGATCTGACCTGCCCACTGCAAACTTGCTGGCCCTGCTGCATCTGAATAATCCCCTGGAGTGTCCTACTGTCAGTACCCGAGGGGCCACTATCAAGGACCACCCTCTTGCCTCCCCAGCCTTTAAAAATGGAAAATTCACCAAAGCACATCTGTGTTAGTCTGAGTTCTCTAGAGAAGCAAAACTAGTGGCTCTTGTCTGTAGATGTCTATAGAAAGATAGTTATGTCAACTCACACAGTTGTAGAAGTAGGTCAAGTTCAAGTTCATTGGTCAGATGTCAGCGGAAGGCTTCTCCTGACTCCTGTACGTGCAAGGGCTGATGATGGGAAGCAGAGACATGAATCAGGAAGGCCGCAGACTGGTGGATGCTGAGCTGAGTGAATCCAAGATTGACCAAAAGAATTCCAGGTCCGCTGCGATAGCTTCCTCACACTGTCAATTCATAGCAAGAGTAGGCCACACCCCGCGTGAAACATCCCTAGGTCGTCGCAAGTCAGATTATGGATGTCTAGTCACGCCCCACCTGCTTGTCTGCACCACAGAAGCATGGGAGAATCCTGCCCCACCCAAGCAGACATAAAGCTTAACTATCACATCTTCTAAGACCTTTTCTTTGGAAAGGATTGAGGGCGGGACAGAGAAACAGAAGGTGAGAGGACAGAGGGTTAGGACGATGTCCCTAAAGAGTCAGGTTGCTCAGCAAAGCTCTGTCCAGTCCCCACCTGCCAGCTCCCTGGCTCCAGGTGCTGAGAGGGCAGAGAAGGCTAGTGGCCCCAAACGGCTGGAGACCTACCTCACCTGCCCCAATTCACACCTCCAAGCCCTATGACGATTTTGTGTAATGGTGTGGAATTTCAGTTCCACGATTTCCCCCTGCTGGACATAAGCCTCACTCACCGACTAAAGGCACTCTGGCCCCAGGACCCCTTTGTTACTGGTGAGCCGGAGTCATTTCTGCCTGAAGGCTGGTTTAAAGGACACTGAGCATGCGTCCTGGAGGACAAAAAAATGATTGCGGGGACCTGACTCTCCAGTTTCCCACTTTATGAGGCTGGAGTGACCCAGTGTCTGGCAGCAGCTTGTTCCCACTTCCAGGGATGACTGCGGGCCTCCGCACCCGCTTTTTCACTGGACAAATGCCCTCCGTTTGCTTAGTCTCTCTTTTATAATAAAAGCCCAGATCTGTTGCTCCCTTTTCTCTGGGCCCTTTTCTGGTTCCTCCAGAGAGCTCAACTCCTAAGCTCCATGAAATTTGGGCAAGAAAGGATTGGATTGCAATACCCATTGTCTGCCACCAGGGGGAACACCACATGGAACCGTTGGTGCTGGTCCAGAGTGGCTAGTAAGAGAACCATCAGCTGAGCGACCTGCAGTGGGAGAATGTCCAGACCGGGACTGCATCACCACTATTCTCTGCAGGAATTTGCAGAGCCCGTGGGAGGCATGCTGCGACCCATAGAGACGTAGCCCTCCTGGTTGCTCTCTGTGAAGCAGGCCGAAGCAGAAACGCAGATTTAAAATGACTGGGACCGAGACTCACCTGCACAGGCCCCCTCAGGAGGTGATGGGAGCCCCAAATCCCGCTGCTTAGGTTCTTTTTAATTATTATTAAATATTATTATTGGAGGCTCTTTCATCTCTTATCATAATCCATGCATTCATCCAGTGTGTCAAGCACATTTGCACATAGGCCGCCATCATCATGTTCAAAGCATTCTTTTCCCACTTGAGCCCCTGATATCAGCTCCCCATTTCTTCTCCGTCCTGCCTTCCCACCCTCCCTCCTGGACCCTTGATAAGTTATAGATGATTATTTTCATATCTTACATCATCCTCCATCGTCTCTCACTCACTTTTCCGTTGTTCATCCCCCTGAGAGGGGGTAATAGGCTGATCTTTATGATCTATCCCCCTTTTCAAAGCCCACTCTCCCCTAATCCTCCTGGTATCTCTACTCTCATTGTTGGCTCTGGAGGGGTTTATCTATCCTGGATTCCCTGTGTGGCGGGCTCTTATCTGTAGCAGTGTGCATGTTCTGGTCTAACCCGATTTGTAAGGTAGAATTGAGTTCATGATAGTGGGGGGAAGGAAGCACCAAAGAACTAGAGGAAAGTTGTGTGTTTAACAGTGCTATACTGCACTCTGACTCGCTCATTTCTTCCCTGTGACTCCTCTGTAGGGAGATTCCCAAGTGTCTACAGATGGGCATTGGGTCTCCACTCCATGCCCCCACCATTCACTTTGTTGTTGTTGTTATTGTTTTATTGGTCTTGACTTCCTTTGTTGTTTTATTTGGCTTTTCCAGTTTTTTTTGCACTTATCAATGTATCTGCATGTCTAGCTAGGTAAGATAGGCAGGATAAGCAATTAGGAGATGAAAAGAACGGGACCAATGGTTCTGGGGGATACAGGAGAAGGGGAAGTGGGAGAAAGGAAGTGGGAGGGGAAGCAACCCAGGGTGCAAGGGAACAACAAGTGAACTAAAATCAATGGAGAGAAAGGTGTAAGATGCCTAGTGGAGCTTAATCAAGGGCAATGTAGCAGCGAGGAATTACTAAACCTGGATGAAGGCCAAACATGATGGTGGGACAAGAGAAAAGTAAAAGGAAACAGAGGAAATAAGCAGGAGGCAAAGGACATTTATAGAGGTCTAAATACAGGCATGTACATATGTAAATGTATCTATAATGATAGGGGAATAGAACTATGTACTCATATCTATATGTTAAGAATTAAGGTTGCAGATGGACATTGGGCCTCAACTCAAGTACTCTCTCAACACAAGAACACTTTGTTCTAATAATCTGGCATTCCGTGATGCTCACCTCCCCATGTGATCGCTGAAGATAAATGGGTGCATAAGCAAATGTGGTGAAGAAAGCTGATGGTGCCCGGCTATCGAAAGATATAGCATCGGGATCTTAAAGGCTTGAAGATAAACAAGCGGCCATCTAGCTGAGAAGCAACAAAGCCCACATGGAAGAAGCACACCAGCCTGAGTGATCACGAGGTGTCAATGGGATCAGGTACCAGGCATCTAAGACCCAGAACAAAACCATATGCTCCTTGCGTTCTTTGAACCGAGGGCAGCTGGGCAGACTACTAAAGGCCCTTCACCTGTGACTGGTGTGGGGGGCGGGGGACGGGGTGTCCAGATCTCAGCTGGGATGCTTGGAGCCCACCTTTTTTAAAAACAAGAACGTTCTCGTTGTCTATCTGGCTACTCTCCCAACACAGACCCCTCATCACTGGGCTGGCCTCTGTTCTTGCTGCTGTTCAGCAGCTGTCAAAGGCTGCATCTCCGATCCTGGGGTTGGATGGGCCCCACCTGGGCCATAGAAAGAAGAGCCTTACTGAACTTGACCCCTGATCCCTGGGGAAATGGACTGGTATGGGAAAGAGGGCAGATGCTTTTGAAGCAGGTCCCCCCGATCTCTCACCCCCTAACCACCTCCCATTGCCATTGTATTCATTCAGACTCATAGTGACCCAACAGGACGGGGCAGAACTGCCCGCTGTGAGTCTATGAGACTGTAACTCTTTACGGGAGTGAAAAGCCACATCTTTCTCCCGAGGAGCTAGCTGGTGGTTTCAAACAGCTGACCTTGCTGTTAGCAGCCCTAGTTGAAACCACTGTGCTACCCTGGGTCCCTTACAACCACCTAGAAGGTCGACAGGTGGGGGTATCTCCCACAAAACCAGAATTGCGCTGGGCAAAGCGGAACTTTCTTTTTTCCCCTTCCTTTTAAAAATCACTTTATTGGGGACTCATACAACTCGTATCACAATCCATCCAACCATCCATCGTGTCAAGCACATTTGTACATTTGTTGCCATCATCATTCTCAAAACATTTTGTTTCTACTTGAGCCCTTGGTATCAGCTCTTTATTTTCCCCCTCCCTCCACACCCTCCCTACCTGACAAACCCTTGATAATTTATAAATTATTATTATTTATTAAGTCTTACACTGTCCGATTTCTCCCGTCAACCACTTTTCTGTTGTC
>NW_022103912.1:2717072-2722825 GCF_000313985.2 Echinops telfairi
TGTCCTCCTGGAGACCCTTCTGAAAGGAGATGTCCAATTGATTACAGATGGGCTTTGGGTCTACACTCCACACACTCCGTCATTCACAAAGATACAAATTTTTGGTCTTAGATGCCTGATACCTGATCCCATTGACACCTTGTGATCACACAGGTTGGTATGCTTTTCCATATGGGCTTTGTTGCTTCTCAGCTAGATGGCCGCTTGTTTATCTTCAAGCCTTTAAGCCTTTAATAGCTCGGAACCATCAGCTTTCTTCACATTTGCTTGTGCACCTGTTTTGTCTTCAGCGATCATGTCTGGAAGGTGAGCATCATGGAATGCCAGTTTAATAGAACAAAGTGTTATTGAATTGAGGGAGCCCATAAGTAGAGACCCAATGTCCATCTGCTACCTTAATACTAAACCTATTGTTATATTCACATCCATCTATTTATCTATTTCCCCATCATCATATATAAATATATTTCATATATGAATGCCTGTATTTAAACTTCTATAAATGCCCTTTGCCTCCTAGCTCTTTCCTGTATTTCCTTTTACTTTCCTCTTGTCTCAGTATCATGCTCAGCCTTCATTTGGCTTTCAGTAATTCCTCTTGGTTACATTGCCCTTGATCAAGACCTACCAGGCCTCCAACACCCTCCTCGCCATAGATTTTGGATCTCTTGTTGTTCCCTTGTCCCTGGATTTATTAACACCACTTCCTTTCCCCCCATCTCCCCCTCTCCTATGTCCCCGTGGAACCATGGATCCTGTTGTTTTCTCCTCCAGATTGTTTATCTCGCCTATCTTATCTAGATGACCTGCAGAGATTATAATATGCACAAAAACCAAGACAGCAAAACAAAGCAACAAAAGAAAAGAAAAGAAAACAACAACAGAAAACCAATGACACAAAGAAGAAAAACCTATAAATAGCTCAGGGTCTGTTTGTTGACCTTTAGGAGTGTTTTCCAGTGGAGTCTGATGGTGTGCCAGGCCTTGACCCCAAAGTCTATTTTTGGTATTCTCTCGGGACTTCCTTGCTCTGCTCCCCTTGCTGTTCTGTTGCACGCCCTAAGTGTTTGGCCTCGGTGTGGTGGGGTCAGATCGGGTGCAATTCCCTCACTGTGTCTCCAGTGTTGTCCCCCATAGCACTATGGGTCAGTGGGGGATGTTGTGTCTCATAGTGGGTCCAGCCCTATGGTCCTCTCTGTGCATTGGCTGCTCTGAGCAGGGATATCATCCTCAAAGCTTGGTGGGCCAGGTTGTGCAGAGCAGAGCTTTCATAGTACGGATTTTCCCCACAAGGTGAGCATCCAGCAACTGTGGCAAACTAAGGGACTGGCTGAGAATGTAATGCAGCTAAATCATCCGCGCTCATACTCATGGGTCTGGAAAGCCGACTCCAGTAGGGGAAGACCCTCACGGTTCTGAGACATGAATAAATCTCAGTATATATTCTCATGACTGGACACAGCCCCTCCAGTAGCACCCCTCCCCAATTAAAAAGACTGTAATAAAGGAGCCTACCAGATGAGATGAATCATTCGTGCGTCTGGCTGTTCCCTGTGCCTGGAGGTTTTCTGCAGATTACAGCAATCAGGTCCTATAGCCAACCCATCATAACGATAACAAACCCCTGGGGAGGGCTCAGGGGGATTCAAGGTCAACTAGCACTAGGCCAAGACAATGACTTACCTCGTTGCTTGTTACTATGCTATTTGCTTGTGATAGTACCCATCAGCTTTGTAATATGTTAGTTGTATGACGTGCATGCCTTATGAAAGGTCTGTAAGCCCCATTATCTATACCTATGGGAAAACACATTCTCTCAGTCCTGAAATAGGAAGAGGAGCCCCTGTACCCCACTGTCTGACTTTAGTATTTTCCACAATCTCAAAGTCACTTCTGAGGACCTGTTTGAGTTTTAGGGCAATGGAGCAATTCACTCTGAGTTAGTGCACCTGGGAAGGTTCTCTCTGGTCACCATGAATTTTTTCATAAAAGCAGTTTCACTCAAGCCTTGTGTTTCATGATGGACAGAGAACAGCGTGCAGCTGTGAAACGTTGTCTCCTATTCAGGAAAAATGCTGCAGAAACTTGTGAGGAACAAAGCTTACAAGGACAGCGCTGAGGGAAAACTTCAAGTGTAAGAGTGGTTTTCTCATGTCACAAAAGGTGAAATGTTGATTGATGATAAATCATCAACTTCCCACAGAGACAAAAATGCCGACTTGTAGTGCATTTGGAGTTCATTCCACCAGGTCAGACTGTTAATCAAGCTTTCTATTTAGAGGTTCTGGAAATATTCTATAACAGCGTCTGACAAAAAAGGCCTGATTTGTGGCAGATGGGAGACTGATCTTGCCGCCGTGTCAACGCACCTGTTCATGCAGCCATCTCAGTGTGCCAGTTTGGGGCAACAAACAGAATACGTCTCTTGCCCCCAGACCTTACTCACCTGACCTTACTCTGTACGACTTCTTTTTGTTTCTGTGAATGAAGAGGGGCATGAAAGGACATTGATTTGACAGCATAGAAGAGGTGAAGAAAAAAATGAGGGAGGTGCTGTCAGCTATCCAGATGTGTTTGAAAAATGATTCCAAAAATGGAATTACAGATTTGACAAATTTGTTAAGTATAATGGAGAGTACTTTGAAGGTGATAAAGTTGTTTTGTAACAAAATTCAAATACAGTACATAGCTTTGAAAAAGTGTGACCTTGTAGTACGCAGGTCAGCGGAGACGTAAACTGAACACCCGACCTTGAGGTGGCTGGTGTTAGTCGTTGTCTGGTAGATTCTGACTCTTCATAGTCTGAGGGTGCTCCATAGGGTCGTTAAGGGGTGACCTTTAGAAGCACATCACTAGCCCCATCTCCCAAGGTGCCTCTGGTTGGGTTTAAATTGCCACCCTTTTGGTTGGTAGATAGCCATGCTACCCTGTGAGGTGGGGCAGGGCCCATTGGTTTGGCTGATAGTTAAATGTGCCCCCTTTGGAGGTGGGGTAAAGGCAAGGCCATTCCCATCCTGATCTGAGGACCTTTGTGTTTGAGCCCGATGCTCTTCCTCTGTGTTGCTGATGGCTCTACCCATATGGTTGTAGAGGAAAATGCCCATGTTACCCTGTGGCACAGGAAAGGGATTATTTCAAACTGGTCAGAAACCCAGGGTTCTTAACCCGCACAACATGCCCATGGCTCTCAGCTAAGGGCTTTCACAGATGCATGACCACCTGGTAGAAAATCTCCGGGCAATGAGAATTAGAAGTCTGGTTCAGAATGGGCCAAAGCAACTCAACTGACCTTTTGCAAAATCCCCGCCCCCAAAGAGGCTCTGGACTCCGCAGGCCCCGAGCTGATGCGATGTGACTACTGCACTTGGTGTGTCCTTTGGAGGGGCCCTGGATCCCCTACTTGTCTGTCACTCCCACCATATGGGACCCCACGGAGGCACAGACCACATCTTGCTCACGCTGATATCCCCAGGTGGGTCCTTGCACAAATGGTGGTCATGTAATATGAGAAACGAGTCCCTCAGGGTTGTCCACAATACCTGTGCGCCCATCAGCTCTGTGCAGGCCTTGGAGATGGGGCTGCTCTGCTCTCTGCCTCCTCAACCAGCATGCCATGTCTCTCCACGGTGGCCCTGAGTGAGCCCCCATGTACCCCCTCCATCCCCTCTCTCCTCCCTCCCTCCCACGGGCCCCTTCCTCCTCCATGAAACTCCATGGTCTGATGTGACAACTTGGTTAAGCTATCGTCCTAGTTAATCAAACACGAATCTCCGTTTTGCCTTGACGATATTTTCGAGATGTGATTAGCATCTAGATCCAGTGACGTGAAGTAAGGAAGAGTATCTTAGAAAAGCCAGGTCGGCCTGACCCCACCACTGGAAGGCCTTCAGAGCACAATGGAGAGTTCCTTGTCAAGAAGCGTTTCCACCTGCGACCTCCTTCACCTGGTGCCCCAGAGCTGCAGCCTGCTCCTCCTGGCAGCCTGCGCAGGATGCGCCTAAACAGCCCCCACACTTGGGTAAGCCTCTGTTGGAACCCTGCTTCTAAGGAGTACGAGGAGAGGTGGTGGCACAGCGGTTCCCCACTGGGCTGCTAAGGGCGAGGTCAGTATTTCAAAGCCACTGTACAAGGGAAAGACTTGGTTTCTACTCCTGTAAAGAGCTACAGTCTCGGAAACTCAGGAGCAGTGCTCTCCTGTCCTAAAGGGTCGCGCTGAGCTGTCATCAACTAGATGGCAGTGGCTTGAGGTGTTTGTTGGTTGATTGGTCCTACTACGTGTTCTCTGTGTGACCTTGGGGGAAAGCCCACCCTCTCTGAGTCCAGGTCTCCCATCTGCTAATGAGAATAATTCACACCCAAATTTCCTTGAACACTTAACTATATGGCAGACAGTGTGCTAAGAGCTTTCACCATACTTCAGCATCCTATGTCACAGGGACTCTTAGTATCCCATTTTGTAGATGATGCAGTAGTAGAGGCACACTGTGGACATGTTGTCAGGAGTGAGCAGATGGGGAAAAATTAGCCGGGCAGCAAAAAAAGAGGAAGAACTTTGACACGATGGATTGGCACAGCGGCTACATGGAGGGGCTCGAACACGGGGACACTTGTGAGGGTACAGGACCAGGCAGGGTTTTGTTCTGTAGCACATTGGGTCAGCCCGGGTCAGAACCGACTTAACGGCACCTGAAAGCAACAATGATGGAGGCATCGATGTGCCAGGATGACACTGGGTCACACTCCCCTGCCTGGCTGGGGCCCTTATGTGCTCATAGCTGTTGGGTGTCATGGCTCCTCAAGCAGCCTGGTGAACGCAGAAGCTGCTCCTCTGAGTAGTTCATTAAATGTTGAAAAAACAAACACGCATGCAGTTACAAAGTGAATTATTGTGAATTACAGAAAGATTTTAAAAGAGAAGTTAAGTTATGATGATATGTGCTTTTTATGAATGCATTCCTTACTGAACCTGTCAGGGTCTAATTCTATCGTGAGTTCATAGGCGTGATGGGTCAACTCTGTCAGTCTCTGAGTATTATGAAGTGATCGGAAGATGCCTGTGAGGCTTGTCGGTGAAAGACCCAAGTCACACTCTATGGCTCCTTCCATACATTCATAATGGATGGAAATGCTGAGTTTCATTGAGGGGCTGGTGATCATAAAGCTGTATCTCTTCCTCACTCAAGTTCATGGATCTCTGGAACAATCTCTGATCCAGGGCAGATACTTCACCACTGCATTGTGGCTCCTGTGCAGGGCTGCTGATGGAAACTGTCCTCTTGCATACCAAGGAAGCCAAGCACAGCAGGGGCACAGCAAAGGTATGGCAGGCACATAGCAGGGGTACAGCAGGCACACAGAAGGAGCACAGCAAATACACAGCATGGGCACAGCAGGTACACAGCATGGGCACAGCAGGTACACAGCAGGAGTACAGCAGGTACACAGCAGGTGCACAGTAGGCATGCAGCATGGGCACAGCAGGCACCCAGCAGGGGTACATATGGGTACAGTAGGCACACAGCAGGTGTACAGTAGTCATGCAGCATGGGAAGAGCAGTCACACAGCAGGAACACAGCAGGGGTACAGCAGGCCCCCAGTAGGGGTACACACAGGTACAGCAGGCACCCAGCAGGTGCACAGTAGGCACGCAGCACGGGCACAGCAGATGCACAGTAGGCACGCAGCATGGGCACAGCAGGGACACAGCAGGTACACAGCAGATGCACAGTAGGCAGGCAGCACGGACACAGCA
>NW_022103912.1:2724259-2735302 GCF_000313985.2 Echinops telfairi
GGACACAGCAGGGACACAGCAGATGCACAGTAGGCACGCAGCACGGGAACAGCAGGGACACAGCAGATGCACAGTAGGCACGCAGCACAGGCACAGCAGGGTTACAGCAGATGCACAATAGGCACGCAGCACGGACACAGCAGGGACACAGCAGATGCACAGTAGGCACGCAGCATAGGCCCAGCACGGACACAGCACGGACACAGCAGATGCACAGTAGGCACGCAGCACGGGCACAGCAGCCCCGGCAGGGCACAGTTGACTTTCAGTGACCACGTTTTTACTCCCTCCCTTCTGGATCTCAGAGGGGCCCAGGGCAGACACGGTACTGGAGTAGCTCTGGTGCTAAGCCCAGTCCCTCCCCACCTTGCTGGCCCCAGGCCAACTACTTGCATTCCACACACGTTAGTGTGTCACATGGTCCCTGGCCCCGCAGCCCCCTCCCTGCTCCTCTGGGGACAGAGGCCACAGCCACCCTGGTTCCGCAAAGACCCTGCCGGTGTTTGTGTCAACACGGCCCTGTGCTCAGCCACCAGGCTGGTCCTCCTGCATACAGAGTGGCTTTGCTAACTGGCAGCTGAGAAAGAGTAGGCGGGGTCTCCAGACGGAACGCTGGGTGTGTGGTGGTGGGCGTTGTGTTGGTGGGGGGGGACAAGCTGGGAGGCAGGCTGATGACCGTCTTCCCCCTGCTCCCCAGGCGTCTGCGAGCAGATCCTGAAGGGCCTCCCCATGACACCCCACTGGCCTGGGTGAAAAGACAGTTCTCAGTGCAACAGTTTGGGTTTGGCTTCATTTCAGCTCCAACCTCATCTCCCTTTCCCCTTTGCTATCACGCTTCTTGCTTGGAAGGGGTGGGGTGGGAGGGGGAGCGAAGGAGGGAGGGCGGGAACAAAATGCCCTGTGTGCCTGGATGGGCCAGGGCCTTTGAAGGCACCAGTCTGACCTGTGAGGTAGCTCAGGCCCAGAGAGGTGGTCCTCCAGCCCCGGGAGACCAGGATCTGAGTGGAGCTCAGGGTCTCGTTTTCCTTTCATTCGCTGCCTTCCTCGGATTGGCCTGCTACAATCCTTGGCGCTCAGAGCCCTTTCTGAGTCAGAAAGCCTCTGTGACATTAATCTAGGCTAACGTGTGAGTGACCCCGTGTTCCCTTCCCTTGGACCCTTTTGGAGGTACAGGGACACGCGTGCAACACAGCACAGATGAACTCATGGGGATCCCGCAGGACACAGAAGAATGACCCTGCAGGTGTCGGAATCTGTGGGCTTTGTGGGAAGCTGTCCTCTTTAGGGGACCAGACTGCCTCATGTGCTCCAGTGAGTTCGAACTTCTCACTTTGGGTTAGCAAGCGAGTGCTTCACATACTGTGCCACCTCACATTGTTGCGAATGGCTCACGGGCAGGGGCCTGAGGCAAACTGCGGAGGGTTTCCGAGGGCAGGGAAAGTGTGTGAGCCTTGAGTCGGGGCAGGATGGGGCTGGAGACGTCCTGTGAACTGGCTGGAGCACAGGAAGATCCTAATTGCCAGTTCCACCTGAGCCACGTTTGCCCAAGCTGCCCTCACCACTCCCATCCTCCTAGCCTAAGTTCTCCATGAGTGGACTCTCCCAACCTTTGGGGGTGACCTTATCTCCCTCCAGGCAGGGGCTCTGAACCCACAGGCTAGAGTTATACATTGTCATTTTGCTTTTGATTAAGGAGGAGAATTGTGGTGGGGTGAACTTTTGAACTGGAACTGGACCGTGAACTCTATCCACGTCTTGGAGCACCCATCAAGCGATTGGGTGGGACCATGCAAATAGGGGGTGTGAAGCACGAATGGAGATGCTGGGTCAGTTTGGCTGCTCTCCTGGGTGGATAAGGGTGAGTTGTCTCAGAAGCACAGAAAGAAATCCCCTTCCCGTCTAGAAAGAAGAATCAGCAGAGCACAGGCGAGATGACTTCCTGAAGCGATGGAGAAAGCAGACGTCGCAGAGCGCACAGAGGTGCGGGGTCTCGACCGTGAGACTGAGCCGCGGAGCACCAGTGGACGGCAGGCTTCCTGGCGCAAGGAGGCAGAGGCCACTCCGGGCAAGAGAAGGGAACTGCTTCCTAGCATTCTTAGTATTGGCTTCCGGAAGAACCCGCCATCACAGGTGTTTGCTGTGAGTTTTGTGTGGCCACTGCAATGGAGAAATAGAGTGCCGTGGGAGGAATGGTGGGATCAGAATAGGCCCAAGAAAGTTGGAGGGTGCAGGCATGTCTGACGTTTGACAATTCACATGTCAATGGCCTTGTGGCAATTGCCCTTGGGCTGGTGTGGAGTTGGATTTCCCTTCTCCTTTGTGAACTGTAGCAGTTCAAAACCACCATTCACTGCATGAGACAGACAGGGCTTTCTACCCCTGTAAAGACTTACAGTCTCAGAAACCCACAGGGCAGTTCTACCCTGTCCTAGAGGGTCGCTGTGAGTCAGCGTTGACTCGATGGCTGTGAGTTTATGTAGCCAGATGTCAAGCATGGCCCTATGCCATTTACCTCAGGAGGACAGGGGAAGACTAGGATTCCTTGGAGACAGGTCTTGGGAGCAGTAGATGGTCTCTCTGCCTCTTCTAAGGGTGTAGTGGTGTAGTGGGTTATGAGTTGCGCTGCTGAGCAGCTGGTCTGCAGAAGGAAGAGGGCTCTCCCCTCCCATGCAGAAGGGAGAGGGCTCTCCCCTCCCATGCAGAAGGGAGAGGGCTCTCCCCTCCCATGCAGAAGGGAGAGGGCTCTCTCCTCCCATGCAGAAGGGAGAGGGCTCTCTCCTCCCATGCAGAAGGGAGAGGGCTCTCTACTCCAGAAGGGAGAGGGCTCTCTCCTCCGGTGCAGAAAGGAGAGGGCTCTCTACTCCTGTGCAGAAGGGAGAGGGCTCTCTACTCCAGAAGGGAGGGGGATCTCTCCTCCCGTGCAGAAGGGAGAGGGCTCTGTCCTTCCATGCAGAAGGAAGAGGACTCTCTACTCCCATGAAGCGTCCTGTCTCAGAAACCCACAGGGGCAGTTCTACCCTGTCCTAGAGGATTTCAATGAGTAGGGATCCACTCACTGACAGTGTGCCTACCAACGTCTCTCCTGGGTGATTCTCACTCACTCCCCTACTTCTGAGTCCAGCAGGGTTTCAGTGATGATGCCCACCTGACAGGACAAAACGAATATGTAGAGAAGGAAAGTGACTGAGAGTCTTGCTAGGGCCTTTATATACTTGCAGGTTGGAAGACAGTGGGAGAGAGGAAGGCTCCATTTGCTGAAGTCAATTCCATCCCTGACCCCAGGCCATTTCACGGTCCTCTCTTCCTTGAAGAGCCCTCCCACTGTCCACGGTGTCAGGTTGGGAGTACTCCCCAGTACCAACTGCCTTAGAGAAATAGATCACCAGACCTTTATTCCAAGGCACATCTGCATGGACTCAAGTCTCCGACCTTCCTGTTATTAGCTGACTGTCTGAACCACGCACATCACGCAGGATGCCGCTGTGCTTTGGGAACAACTATCAGGATATTTGAATGTGGGACGGCTGTTGTCCCCCTGCCCCACCTCCTTTGGCAAATGCCTGAATCCTACACCCCCCCCTCTTTCTGAGAGCAAACACAGAAAGATGAGGGACACATCTGGAGAAGCTGCTGCTCAAGAGCACACAGACACAAAAGCCAATCGTGCTTTAAACTTCCTCCTGGTGTAACTCCTCCCAGACAGCATGCAAGCATTCGCTTAATTAGTGGACCAACTAATTAATTAAGCACACACAGGAGGAACACCAAGTGTCTCTCAGATGCTGGAGCTCTATAGCAATGCTGATTCTGGCTCTCAAAGAACCCACAGGACATTGAGGACGAGAAAGACATGAGATAATAAACACTTCACTGTGACAATTTTCTCTATCAAGGCAACTGGAAGCCAAAGCATCGTAGCAATAAGTAAGATAGTTATTGACTTTGGCTTGAGACGTGCACAAGAAGGCGAGGCATTTGAATCGGCTCTTGAAGGCTGAGAGGGACACCCCGGGATTTGAAGCGGTGAGAAGGAGGGTACCCAGGCGGAGGAAATGAAACAAACTGTGCAGAGATGGCCAGCAAAGACTCTGGGCCACCGTTGTCTGGGGCTCCCGCAGCCAATGCCAAGTGCTGCCAGAGTGAGTCTCACAACCCCGAGGGGTTAGTGCCCCGTGCGGCTGACATGGTCTTCCAGTGATGCCAAGAACACTTCTGAGACTTTCCTAAGGATCTGCTCACTTACTTCTCCTAACAACTCTCTGAGAGAGAGCGAGATCATGATTTGCCCCATTTCACAGATGAGAAAACGATGGCGCAGGGGGATGGAGGGATGGCTCAGACGCAGCTAGCTAACATCAGAGCCCAGATCTGCAGCTGAATGGTCTATCCTCCACACTCTTGTTGGAACATAATCAAGGCAAATAAATGGGGGAGGGGAATAGCAAAACAAACAGACACACACAAAAAAACTTCTTTCCCTCCAAGTTTTCTAAATCATTACAATTGCTTTTGATGTTCAAAGATGGATGAAAAGTCCCCCCAGTGGAGACCAGAGTCTTTGGTTGGGGCTGGCGGCTTGAAGACTTTCCTGACTCCTAGTGATTCTCAAATCAGACCTTCGCACAGAGCTGCCTCCCCTCCCCATGTCCCTGGCTCACTCTGCTGGGATGACGTGCACCTTCCATATATTTCAACACCTGAGGAAATAAAAAACCTGGTCAGAGTTTGTGGGAAGCCCTTTGCATGTCAGTAAACGACATTTTTCACCTAAACTCGGTTTCTCTTTTTGCTGACTGGAAGGGAGATTGCTGTTGGAAGGGTGCATCATTAAAGCTGTATTTCACGGGCAGTGAAGAGTGCTTGTGAGAGAGTGCTTGTGGCTCAGAGCGTGTGTCTGTGTTTGCACGTGTGTGCTAATGTGTGTGTGACGTGAGGATGTTGAGTGTGAGTCAGTGTGTGTGAAAGAGAACCGAACAAGTGCCGGAGAAAGAGTAACGTGGGAGTAAGAGAAAAGAACCCTGCCTCTCAGTCTCCCCTGGGGAGCCGGGGGGTGAGGGTGGGGGGTGGGGACTGAGTGGGCAAGGTCACAGGTGCACTGCGCAGCATTTCTATGGCGATTTCTGTCCTCATTTCAAAGCTTGGGAGCACTCGCTGATTCTTGGTTTTCTGAAACCTGAGCCTTTCTTGCCCAGGAGATCCTGCCTCCCAGCCATTAGCACCGTGGACAGAGGCGGGCTTACCCGCTGGGGCCTGCGGAGGGCTGCCCTTCCCCTCTAGGACCAGAGGCCGAGGCAGATGCTGAGCATCTGTATCCCTAGACACAGGTGCGTTTCCCTCAGTAGATGGGGTCTTCGATAGACTGGCTGCCATTTGCCCCTTCCCTTCTGCCAAATGGCAAAGTGCCCAGAGGAAAGGGACCCATAGGGTGGGGACAAAATGAGGGGGGTGGGACAGCAGGTGAGGGCCATGCCCTCCAAGATTGCCCAGGGGATGTGCCTTCCCACCTAGAACCATGAAGGTGACACATGGCTTGAATTCCTTGCCTTTTCTGTTTACTTGCTTCAATGACCAGCGTTGCCAGTGCAGGGCACAGAACAGCTACTCAATTGCCATGGGGACAGAGAAGCCGCAGCCCCACTCCACGGCTAGGTTCTACATCAGCATGAAGGAGGGGCCATGAGCCCCCCTCGATGGCCTCGTTGAACTTTTCACTAAGTACTGGCACCCCAGCAACGATGCTTTCAGGATGTGGATCTTTGCTTTATTTACAGCCCCACACAAGCACACATCTTCTATACAAAAGCAGCAACAAGTGGACACTCTTTGGTGGGTGGGGGAGGGGCTGTGGACCTCATTGTGCTGACAAGGGAAAGCCGCCAGTGGGGCTTTCCCATCCCATTCGGACCCATTCTACAGGTGGGAAGCTCCAGCCCTGAGGGGGGATGAGGCAACACAATGACAGCCCCTTTGCCTAGAGAATGCCCAGCCTCTTAGAGGAGAAGCACCTCAGACCAGACAGGAGGGTGTCTGATGACTGTCTCTTGACGTGTGTTGCTCTTTCCAGGTTCTGGAGAGACCAGGTCTATGTTGACAGATGGTATCAGGAGGGCAGGGAAAAGGCTGGCATTTGCTTCCGCTTACTCAGCGGGTGCGAGCAGGGCAGTTTTGGTTTCTGATGGAGCTTCACATTTTGTGTGTGTATGGGTGCATGCACATGCGCCCCCCCCCAACACACACAAGAAAACAAACAAACAGAGATCGCACTGCTGCAGTTGAATCGATGGTAATCATAGTGACAAGTCGAACTGCGCCACAGAGTTTTTGAGATGGTAAGTCTTCGTGGGAGCAGACAGACTCACCTGCCTCCCAAGAAGCAGCTGGTGGATTTGAACCATTGGCCTTGCCCTTAGCAGCACAACAGTTAACACGCTGCTCCACCCTCGCTTCTCTATGCACATAGTGGGCATGGGTGAAGTGCTCGCTGCATGGCATCCCTCTGCTGGTGGGAAACTGAGAAAAGCTGAGGGAGTGGGCGGTCTGTCCTGAATCATGTAGGAACACTTTGCATCACAATTGCTGTGGGGTACTGACCGAGCTGGCTTTTGGAATTGGGGATGCCAAGGGGGACACGGCCCTGGAGACAGCCAAGCAGACTTAGGGACAGCACCAGATGCATGGCCCTGAGGAGAGCCGGCCAGGGCCAGCTCCTCCTAGACGAGGTAATTAGAGCTCAGGCTGCCATCTCGCAGAGGGCCGATGAGAGCTTGTTGGGACTGCCTGACCCTCTCCATTCAAACGTGTGGCTGCTGCTGCTGCTGGTCTAATGGACCAGTGGGAGCTCCTCATTGGCCACTGGGCAGGTCTCTCTGACTCGCCGCCCCTCTCAGCTGTGAGCATCTTAAACAACCAGAGGTGGGAATGGGAATGAGCCCCTGGGTCACGGTGGCCCAGGCCCTCCGAAGAGCAGGTTCCTGTGCACTCAGCAGCATGCACACTCTCCCCTGTGACTGTGGGCCGCTTGTCTCCGCTTGGAGGCCCCGGGGGAGGCCGTGGTAATCATAGCCGAGTGCCCAGAGCCTATTAGAGAGGAGTTAAGTCTTTCTTTTATCTTTCTTACTAAAGTGATCACTCAATAAACTCATGTGGAATTGTGGGGGGGATTCTCATCTTTCATGCAGGAGAATTAGACTCAGTGATTCGCCAGTGTACCTCCTGTGCTGCTGTCAGTCAGTGGCGGCGTGTGCGTTGCTGGGATGTGGAATAGCCTTCAGCAAAGCTGGGCAAGGAAGAAAGGCCTGGTGATCTCTTTCTGAAAACCAGCCAGTATGAGCTCTATGGTTTCCTGCAACCAACCATTGGGAGGGCCCTGGACTGGGGCGCACTTCATTCCATTGTTCATAGGGTCTCCGTGCGGGGCTGATTCGATGATAGTTAATAACTACAAGGGTGCGCGGCTATATACACTGTACATACATGGTTATATATATACAGTACACAGAGATACAGCTATATGTATTATATACAAGGGCAAGAATTGTCAAGTCTGCTTGGGGAGGGCTTGGAAGACTTCAGGTGAGAAAGGAACCAACCCTTCACAGTGAGTGCAGAGCGATGAGCAGAAGGACAAACATTCCAGGCTGCAGATGAACAAGGAGCAGGGCCCATTCCTGGTGGGGAGGGGCATTCGTGAACCAGACAAGACTGTGATCCCCAGTTCACCCTGTCGTGCATCACAGTGGTCATTGATAAAAAAGGATGCAGGCAAGGCAGGGCTGATAGGCAGCCTGACTGGGCTTTGAAATGTACAAATGCAATCCTAATGGAGGACAATATGCTAATGAGCCCATATTAATATTGATAGGAGCTCGTCACTGACGACGCTCAGGGAGAGCAAGAGCCAGGCGTGTGAGGAGGTGTGTCACACACCCCAGCAGGTCATTCTGTCTGGTCCTGATGCTGAGGGAGGGCGGGCCCAGGAAGGACCTCTGACTCCTGTGGTTGCTGGGGGAGGTTGCCTTTCCCCTGGCTGATCTGTGCGTGCTGTCCCTGCCACGTGGTGGAGGGCTGGCCTTGAGGAGAGCTCTCCTGCTCTGCAGAGCCAAGGGGGATCCCGGAGATGGTGAACCTGGGCAAAGGTTTGCTCTGCCTGAGGGTGGCGAGGGCTAAACCTGGATCTCAAACATTTACCCTGCCCTGCTTTGCCCTGCCCTTAACCTGCAGGGCCAAACTGCAGGGGCTTTGGGGTGTCCATGTACAGAGAGTGTCTCCTTGAGTGACGGTGTCTGAAAATGCTTACCCAGCTAAAAGGTGGACAGGGCACAGGAAGCCACCTTGGGAAGTCGGGAGCTGGATGTGGGCAGGACAGGGCAGGCCCCTCTTGTGTGCTTTAGAGAAGGCTAGAAGGTGAGGCTGCTCTTTGCCTTTCTTTCTTTCTCTCTCTCTCTCTCTCTCTCTCTCTCAGGGATGTAATTGCCTCAAGGTCCCACGGACAGGAAGCTGTGGGAACCAGGCCATGTAGCTTCTGGACTCACCGTGGCTCATTTATTCTAAGGGTGGCTCTAAGGAAGAGAAAGATGAAGGTCAGCCTCCAGGAAACCATGCTTGTCAATATTGCATTCACCGACAGGTTCTCAGAGACCCGGGTCAGAGTGTGAAGAATGTTCCAGACAGAGGACCCTGGGCAAGCACCTTCACAACTTTCATTTCCTCGTCTCTGTGGTGGGTTGTCCCAAGGAGTAAACAATGACAGTACATGCAACAACCACAACAGAAAAATCACACCACACTCACTGCCTTCGAGGGAATGCTGACTCACAGCAACCCTTTAGGACAGGGTGCACCTGCCCCTGAGTGTTTCTGAGACTGTCGCTCTCTGTGGGAGTAGAAAACCCTGTCTTTCTCCGGAGGTGTGGCTGGTAGTTTTGAATTGCTGACCTTGCAGATCGCAGCAGGTAATTTGTTACTGTTAGCTGCCATCAAGTCAGCTCCCGATTCATGACGACCCCACTGACAGCTGGTGGCTATGCATGAAGTGCCTTGGCCAGAAACCCAACCTTGTTTTCCCATCTGGAAGGGGAGAATGCTTCCCCTGGGCCCTCCTTGATACAGAGTAAAGCCAATGACTCTTTGTCCTCTACTGGCTTCCAAAGCGTAGTGATCCTGTGGGCAGACTAGCACTGCCCTGGAGGCTTGTACAGAAGTAGACTGCCATATCTTTGGGTTGGCAGCTGGGTGTGCAATAGCTGTGCCAGCTGAGCTCTTTGATATATACTATTCACCGCCATCAAGTGGATTTCAACTCATAGGGACCCTGTAGGACAGAGGAGAACGGGCCTATGGGTTCCTGAGACGGTCAGTCTTTACAGGAGGAGTAGAATGCCTCATCTTTGTTGCTCAGAGCAGCTGGTCATTTTGAACTGCTGACCTTGCAATCACTAGCAGCCCACCACATAACCCGCTATGCCATCAGGGCTCCTTTGATACATAACAGGTTCCCTATCAATGAATTCCTCAACTCTCTTCTATCCAACGTAAAGTTGATTCAGATAAGGCTGTTGTTCTTTGCATGAATATTTGAGAAATCTTCTGTGGTGTCTTATAAAACAAAAGCAAGCTGGCTGCCATTGAATCAATTCTGATTCATAGCAACCCTACAGGGTAGGGTAGAACTGCCCCTGTGGGTTTCCAACATTGTCAGTTTTTACAGGAGTAGCAACCTCTTCTTTCTTCCTCAGAGCAGCTGGCCGTTTTGAACCACTGACCTTGCTGTTAGCCGCCCAACAGAGAGCCCACAGTCCCCCCAGGGCTCCTGTTTGTTATGTCTTATGAAAAATAATTAAGAGCCTGCAGCAATGGTGGCAGGGGAAAATGTCTCAGAATGACCAGAGGAAAGCAAAACAGATTTCAAGCCAACCCAAGAGAACACAAATGTCTTATAGTGACTGTTCTCTCAAAGCAGTCACCACAGGAGGACACGCAGTTGTTCCAAACATGATGCTCACGCTATAAAATCCTATATCCCAGCCCCCAAACACACACTCCTGAGGGTGCTCTAAAACAGGGGCCAGCTTTTCAAATCACTTAGTCATACATACCTTCAATTGACAGAGGACAGCCAACTCTCACTGAAATGTATGCCCAGAGCCCCACAGCTGCTCAGGGCCAGGGTGAACATGACTTGTTACTGCTGAAGGGGGTTCTAACTCATGGGGAGGCCATGTGTTCCAGGGTAGAACCCCCCCCACCGTTTTCTTGGCTTTAAGGACACTGATCTCCAGGTTGAAATTTTCTCTATGGCACCCCTGGGCGGGTTTGAACGGTCAGCCTTTGCATTAGTAACTCAGGACAAATCCATGGAACCTAAAACCAGAACGCAGGCCTTTTGATTTCTGCTCTGTGGCTCTTTCCAAGGCACGGCTTTCTCCATCCTTCCTCTCTCCTTAGATTCTCCAAGGCTTCACTCAGAATGACTTTGGGGCTATTACTGAGAAAACAAAGCAAAGCCACACCTGAACCCAGGGAGGGGGGTGGGTGGAGCTGTACAAGGACAGATGTGTCCATGGAGTTGCTGGGTAATGGCTGCGTTCTAAGAGGGGGTGCGGGGAGAGGGCAAGCATTTGCATTTCTAAATAAATGTCATGCAGCACGTAAGGGGCAGGCAGAAAAGGCCAAGGCCAGTAGACTCTCGGTTTGGGCGCTTTTCAGAGATTTGGTGCCGGTGTCTGCGTGCTTGAAGCTCTGTCTGTTCGCTTCTGAAGAAATCACGGAGGTGACCTGCAGAAAACCCTTCCCCACAGGGGCTCCCAGGACTCAGCAGTTCCCTGACTTGGAAGGTTGAGGTCTGGTCCTATTTGCAGGCAGGTGACCTCTGAGGGGACCGTAACCTGCACCAGGATTCAGGGTGCTTCTCAGGCCACCTGGAGGTGCCTTGGGCGCCCCGTGAGTGCGCGCGTGGGCCCGTGTGTGACCTGTGGGTGTGTCTGGGCCCCGGGTCTGGGGCAGGGCTACTTGTGGCTCCGCGGCGCCGCCAGGAGGAACCCGGCC
>NW_022103912.1:2736127-2773501 GCF_000313985.2 Echinops telfairi
ATGAGATGATGGGCACCTGCCGCATGATCTGCGACCCCTACACGGTCGCACCCGGCGGGGGGCCCGCGGGCGCCAAGGCCCCGCCGCCCGGACCCAGCACTGCCGCCCTGGAAGTCATGCAGGACCTCAGCGCCAACCCTCCACCCCCTTTCATCCAGGGACCCAAGGGCGACCCGGGACGACCGGGCAAACCCGGATCGCGGGGACCCCCTGGCGAGCCTGGGCCGCCAGGGCCCAGGGGCCCCCCAGGGGAGAAGGGGGACTCGGGGCGTCCGGGGCTGCCTGGGCTGCAGCTGACTGCCGGCACGGCGGGCGGCGTCGGGGAGGCGGGCGGCGGAACCGGGGGCGCAGGCGACGCGGAGAGCGAGGTGACCAGCGCGTTGAGTGCCGCCTTCAGCGGCCCCAAGATCGCCTTCTACGTGGGTCTCAAGAGCCCCCACGAAGGCTACGAGGTGTTGAAGTTCGACGACGTGGTCACCAACCTGGGCAATCACTACGACCCCACAACAGGCAAGTTCAGCTGCCAGGTGCGGGGCATCTACTTCTTCACCTACCACATCCTCATGCGCGGCGGCGATGGCACCAGCATGTGGGCAGACCTCTGCAAGAACGGGCAGGTCAGTGGCCCCCCATCCTGCCCCGACCCCGTAGACCCTCCCGCTCCCGCTCCCGAGGACCCCCCTAACCCCCCTTGGCCCTGACCTTGGTCCCGAGAACCAGTCTCCTTTCTCCCTACCCTGGAGCATTCCGAGGCCCGGCAGGCAGAGCGCTGGTCGGAGCCCCAGCAGCCCCGCGGCCAGTGCGCCCCGCGGCCGCGCTCCAGACAGCGGAGCGCCAGAGGGAGGCTGGACCTGGAGAGCAGGTTCCCTGCCATCCAAACTGCTCTCCTGGGCTTCCCGGCAACCCCTCAATTAGTAGTTGGGAGACTCCACTCTCATGTCCCCACTGAGCCCCTTCTAGCCTCCTTTCCTCGGTACCCCGGTTCCCGCCTTTGGCTGCCGGGCTGGGTCGGTCTGTGCATGAGAACTTACCCTTCCCCTGCCCTGGGCTTCACCGGCTGTGGAACAGAGGGATCTGGGTAGGCTTGGCCAAGCTGGAGAGGGGCATGAAGCCAGGTGGGGGCGTCCAGCCTGGAGGCAGGGGCACAAGGCAAGTCCGGGCGCGCCAGGTGGGAGCTGGGAAGCGTTTAGGCCAAGGGGCCTCTGCCCACCTGCTCCCGCGATTCGCTCCTAGGTACGGGCCAGCGCCATCGCTCAGGACGCGGACCAGAACTACGACTACGCCAGCAACAGCGTGGTCCTGCACCTCGACTCTGGAGACGAGGTGTACGTGAAGCTGGACGGCGGGAAGGCTCACGGGGGCAACAACAACAAGTACAGCACGTTCTCGGGCTTTCTTCTGTACCCGGACTAGAGACTCGGCTCCGCGAGCGCGCGGCGGTGGCAGGGGCGCTCGGCTTCCTGGCCACGGCTATTCGCAGCTGCTGACAGCTCCGGTAGAAAAGACACATCCCTCCTGCCCCCGTTCCTCCCGCCCTCCTGGACTTCATGTACCTGCGACTCACCGCACTTTGAGCTGTGCCCCTGGTCCCCACCCTGCCCAGTCCCCAAGCCGGGGAGAGAAACGCAAGCACGCAAAAGGCGAGCTGGGCGGAAACCTACTACATCCCTGTCCGAGGACAAAAACTTTTAGACGTGATTAGACTGGACAGGCCACCTCCCGGGCCACCTGCCCTCTGTAGGTCCTCTTTAGGCCCCTGGGCCTGGAAAGGGAGGTTGGCCAAGAGAAAGGGGCTCCTTGAGGGGGTCCTTTGTGACCCGAAATACTTGTGCGAATTTCTTGTCCATCTGCCAAAAAAAAAAAAAAGCCACCCGCATCTGAATCAAAGCAAAGGAAAATTCACCTCGCCACCCTGCACTCAGCCCCACTGCGCTGTGCCACGCCACATTAAATGATGTTTTTAAACCTGGGCTTCGAAGTTTCTGTCAGTGTGGCCTGTGGAGCAGGACACCACCAGTTGTCCACCTTGGCAAAAATACCCTCATTGAGTTCCGAATAGCCTCCCCCTACCTGGGATGGATGAAGAGCTAGGCCTTGTGGGGAACCAGCCTCCGGCTCTTAGAAGAGCCGCTCCTTCCTGTAGGCAGCGGCTGGTGCCCAGGGTACTGTGAAGGGTCATGGCAGGGTAGTAGAGCATGACTGGGGACAACTCTTGGGCCTCAGTTGTGGGTGGATAACAGAGGGGAGCAGTTTCTAGGGAAGGAGGTGGAAGGAGCCCTCTGCAGAGTGGGGTGCCAAGGCAGGTGGCAGGAGGGGTGGGAGGCAGGATGCCAAGGTAGGTGGCAGGAGGGGTTGGAGGCAGTAAGGACTCCCGTCAAAGGAAGTGCAGAAATCCTGCAAACATACACCATGGAGACACCCGGTGCTCAGCACATACCCACTCCCCCCCACCCCCCCAATCTCTCTAAAGCCTGTGATCCCCTGGCTCTCTTGATCCAGCCTTGCTCAGGGAAGGACACCCTCTTCTCTGGCCTCCGCTTCCCTTCCACAGGGTGTGGGGTTCTGCTCTGAACCTGAACGTGCTTTTTTGTGCTCCTCCCTCCAGGTCTGTTTGTCATCCACAAGTTAGGATAGCGCCTCTCACTCGGTTTTGGGTTTCTCTTTGTTGTGAAATCATCTAGCTCCCACAGCAGTACTTATCTCCAAAATAACAACCTGCTCGTGCTTACTGGCGGAAGAAAGACCGGGCTTTCTACTCCGGTAAACAGCTACAGTCTCAGAAACGCACTGGGACGGTTAGTTCGCACTGGGACGGTTAGTTCTCCCTGTCCTGGAGGGTCGGTGTGAGTCTGCACCGACTGGATGGATGGCAAGTGAGTGAATCAATACTGAGCTCCTTTAGTCATTTGTAAAGAAATGGGTGTGAGTGTGCATGTCAGAGACAACCTTAGAGTATGCACACGAGTTAGTATCTGTGCGGAGTGGGGATACAAGTACATATATCCACACACACCTTATGTTATACACATGCACACGTACATGTGCATGCATCGGTCTCTGTGAGATTGGTATGTGACAATGCTCCTGTCTTCCAGCTGCCCCCAAATCGCATTCTGGTTGACTTTGCTTCCTGGAGGGAAAACTGTGCTTCCCATTTAAAAGACAATTACACCCCCTGCCTGTAGGCCTGTGGCTACTCCTCTTTATGCTCTTATTTATTTGAATAATGTTTTGTTGCCATTCACTTGAATATGAACAATGATTGCTTCCTTTTTGAGTCCCAGGGTAAAGTGTTCAAAGGGAGTCACACACACACACACACACACACACATACACACCTCTCCCCATTCCAGGCCCAAACCGATTCTCCACCTCCCATGCTGATTGCCGATTGCAAACCCAGCTGGACCAAGGAAAGGGGGCCCATCAGAATAGGGCCCGATATCTGATGCTTGTTGATTGTATCATCCAGAAATGCGATTAAAACCAAATATCTGAGACCCAAATGAAGTCTAATTGCTATGGATCTGCAATCCCCAGCGAGATCCTAATCCTTTTTGACTTATCCCTCCCCTTTCTCCGATGAGATGAAGCTTAGAGACAAAGCCCTTGGTTTAAATTTCAAAAATTAAAATTGACATGCAGTGGTGGCTTTCCTGGGAGTGGGAGGAATTTCTAAGGAGGTGCCCGAGCCCAGCTTTATCCTCTGCATTAAGAAGCAATTTGTACTTCTAACAAAACCCCGTCACTCCCCTTTGGCAGAAGGGCAGTGGAGCCGCCTTGCACGGGTCTGGCTGTTCACGATACTTAGACAAATTTGAATCTGAGATTCCTCCATCTGTATTCCCTGGTGCACCAGGCTTCCTGCAATTCGAATGCCCGGCTACTGCCAGAGGTGTCAGTTGCTAACAGGATGATAGATTGATGAGCTGATTGTGGGAGGCTGGGCCAGTGGCAGAAGCTTGCTACATCAAGAGCAATCTCTCTCTGCCAGGGCACACTCCCTAGGTCCCAGGGAGACCCTCCCTCCCCAGGTCCCAGGGAGACCCTCCCTCCCCGCGCCCACTCCCACTGAAGTTGGAGGACTCCCTGACAAACGTGGGGACACCAGTTTCCCTCCACTGCCTCTAGTCTAGAGGTGGGCCAGGAATACCAAAGTCCTTTGCCCCTGACACTTGTCCTGCTCATCTCTAGGGGAGTAAGGAACCACTATCAATTGTAATGAAAAAGCACTGCTTTCATCTTGATCAGCACATCCTTAGGCCCATTGGCTGACTTTTCCTATAGCGATCTCCCTTCTCCCTCTTGGAAGTGGGCCGGAGGCAAGCTGAAGGTACAGGGGGTTAGCTACAGTGAGCACTGGCTCCCCCTATTGTGGTCAGGACCCTTTTCACATTCCCAGAGATGGGCATCTCTGACTGATGCCCACACCTGGCCTGGCAGCTTGGAGGGAGGTTGTGCCTCCTGTTATATTCCTCTCCTAGCTCTATGAGCACATGGCTTCCTGGGATACCCAAGATGAAGCTCCAGGCCCACCACCCCTCAGGCTCCAACGACTCTCAACTCCCCCATCCTGCAGTCCCAGCTGATACGATCTGTGAGCACTCATACCCAGCACAGCTATCTTCCTTGTGAATGATTTATGTATACTATAACATACTTAAACACTTTCCCAATTTTTCTATTTATCTGCATGTTTATCTATGTCCTGGTTAACCAACAGTCTGGAGATAAAGCCTTACTGAATAAAAGAGGAAAGAACTGGCCCCTCTCCTCCCTGGGGCGGGTGGTACTGTAATTAAACCCTTACCTGGTGCTCCACTGCTGAAAGATTTGGCAATTGACTTCCATAAAGATTTGCAAGCTTTCCACCCCAAGGACTGTCCGACTCTGTCCCATAGGGTCATGATGAGTTGGAATAAACTTAATGGCAGTGGGTTCACTTGTCTCTTTTTGTTTTTTGATGAAATCTCGGGCCAAAATCAAACAAATTACTAAATGAGCACATTCTTCTACAAGTGATAGGTAGCCCTGTGCACTTTAATTCTTGGGGTGTGTAACTTCAATCAATATTTCAAGTATTGGTTATGCTTGGGGTTTTTTTTTTCCTTTTCCTTTTCTGTTTAACTTAAAACTAAATAAAACACAAGTTTCAACAGTTCCTTCGTAGGCCACTTTTGGAGTGTCTGATGTTGACGCTGAAGTCAACATTGATATCGGGATGGGCCGGGCTCTCTGCAGGGGCCACTGAGCAGCCGGAGGACAAACCTGCCATAGGGAGAAGGAGGGTTTTTAGGGGGGATGTATTTGTTTTTTAGTTATTATCCCAAATCAGTTCCTCTTAATGAAGGGCACCCTCCCCAAAGGAAGATGAATCAGCATCAATTGTAGCAAATGTGCAGCAAATAATTCAAGCGGTAGTTTTAAAAATGAAATTCTACATACATTTCAAATGACATAAAAATAAATAGACAAGTGTGACAGGCAACATGCCTCTCATCTATTTTTAATAATCACCAAGTTGTGGACCAATCATGTAGCACTGGTGCTTTTCTTTAATAAGATCTTACCATGTGCCAGGAATTGTGCTTGGGAGCCACTGTTTCCTTACAACCCCCTGTGGTGCTATGACCACAGGAGGAGCCCTAACCAAGGAGCTAACCAAAGAGGGGTGGCTGGAATCCCCAGAAGCCCCAAGGAGCATTTGCGCTCTGTGCCCTTGGGCTGCCATCAGTCCGAATCACACCCACTCCAGTGGGTGCGGTGTGGTGGGAGGGGCGGGATTAGTCCCACTGCACAGAGGTGAAACCATTGCTCAAGGACTGGCACTGGGGTGTGTGTATGAGCTCAGAGGGAGTATGGGTGGAGGGGATGTGAGACCTTATAAAGCAGGCCTTGAGGGGGGCACGCATGTACAAAGAAGCCTCATTAAGCACGCTGGAGGAGAGGCCTGTGCCCGAAGCCCCTTCCGGGACTGCTCTCTCTTAACCTTGCACAGGCAACCCCAGGGTTACGCCTCCCCACAACTCATCCTTCCACACCAGGGCCTGCAACGCCTGTCACATGAAAAGTTCGAGGTCCATAGAATGGTTCATATGAACAAACAGGTGATACTTTGCAAACACATCGAATCATTATCATTTAGTACTATGTTATTATGTTAACTATTATTAATGTATCTGGAAGTGTTTCTCTAATGGCTTTTTATGCATAGAAAGGTACTATACACAAAGGCAAGCATTTGACTAAATGGCCTATAAACTATGCCTAACTGTTCTGACAATTTGAATTAAATTTGATTTAAAGACAGATTTAATTTGATTTAAATTTGATTTAAAGACAGACTTAGGACCAGAACCCATTCCTAATCCAAGGCTGCCTGGAATCCGTTTGCTTCTAAGACCTCTTCTCCCTCTCCTCATTCTAAATGTTCCCTGCACCAGGCACGCTGTTCTCCTCAGCACTTCTCGAGGTTGGCTCCCACTCCTTCAAGGCTCAAGTGGAACCTCTTCCTGGAGGCAGTACCCCTCCCCCTAGCCTCTCCTTGAGTTCCCCCTTCGACCCTTCCGCAAGGGTCTATGGAGCCTTGACCATCCCCTGCCATGAGGCTTGCTGCGCTTTGTAATTCCATGTTTGGTAGTTTGACTTTCTCAGCACCTGTGAGATTCACAAGGAAAGATCGCACCTCTAGGAATTAGAGAGCCTCTCAGTTGTCAGGAACTTTTGATCTCTGCCACCTGGCAACTTTTGGACTGACTTAGGCTTCCTTCGTGGGACCTTGGTCAGTAGCCTTGCTTCCAGCAGGGTCCTTTAGCTAGCTGTCTGATTTCTTTTATTTTTCCCAAGTTAAAACCAAAGTTCAGAAGGCAAGAAGGGGGAAACTGAGAACAGAGGGTCGAGGTGGAATGAGTGTTGTTACATCGTGGGGCTTGCAATCAATGACAGTCAACGAAACCGCATGAAGTATTGAATGGAAGGTGAATTTGCTAAGTGAGCCTCATCCGATTCACACTAAACCACATATAAAAAAATTCTGCGGAACCATGCAACCCCATTAACACAAATATCTTTTGAAAAATTTATTGACACAACATACACTTGCAAAGCATATATATAGCACAGAAATATAAAGCTTTAAATGATAAAATCCCCCTTCACAGTCTTCACCAGAGAGAAGTTCTGTTAGCGGCTTTGTTCGTACTCAAATGCATGTGTAAACGTATGTGTGGATTTGTGCATGAGAATATAAAACGCCACCATGGTCCGAACCTGCTCTCCCCACTGGGTAGCCACTTGTGAACAAGGCTGCACATCAGTCAGTGTGTGGTCCCCTCATCATGTGGCCAGTGTGCCTGCCCCTGTGTCATGATGCTGGACGTTGGCTGATGTAACACACCTTCCTTCCACCATCAGAGCACTTCCTAGTCCTGCGCTGGCTTCTGGGAATGGCCTCGGCCAACAGGCCTCAGATTTCTTTTCCACAAAGAGACAAGATCTTCCTTCACAAGGAGAAACTGACCTGATTTCCGAAGCACAGAAAACAATGTCTTTATCCAAGTTTCCGATGATCTGAGTGAGTCCCCTCCTTTTGTTCCTACTGTCTACCCCTCTGGGCTGATTTTCTACACGCGGCAGCCCCTCCCTGAGACAGAGGGAATTAAAGACAGAGACCAGCTGCAGCCGGCCCATTTGTGCTCTGATGAGTGCAGGGAGAAGGACGGAGACTCCCAGGAGGAGGTAGGGGCAGGGTGGGGCAGGGGAGCTGGATGGTCCTCCTTCCCTAGACAGCCCGGACTCTTGGGAGAATGGGGCATGTCCATAGGCTGGTTTGGACCAGCTTTTCAAGCCTTGTTAACCATGCAATATATCCAGGAGAGGGTGCCCTGGGTGGCATGAATGGTTTGTACTGGGTTACTCACCTAAAGGTTGGTGGTTGAAATCCACCCAGCAGCTCTACAGAACAAAGGTCTGCTAATCTATTTCTATAAAGAGGACCGCCAATACAACCCTGTGGAGCCCAGCTCTCCTTTTCGGGTCCCTATGAGTCAGAGGCAACTTGGAGGCAACAGGCTTGGGTTTTGTGTCTGAGAGAGGGTGAAGGTTCCCGGTGACGTGTGTCTTGAGCTTTGCTGGAGGATTTTCTGGAGTCCCAGCATTCTTATTTTGACTCTTGACAACAGATGGGTGTGCTGTGCAGCACCTCGAAGGCCTAAGGTTTCCAAGGGGGCAAAGCAGCTGGGACTGACTCAGCTCCTGCTTGCCTCCACAGCTGCCCTCTGCCCCTCTCCCTGTTTCCCCCCAGTTCCTGTACCACGACTGGGTGCTGCCTCTCTGCCTGCTGTGCAGCTCAGGGTGGAGCAGGGAAGGGGCGGGCTCTCTGCTAGGTCACCAGAGGACTCCACACCAGCTGAAGTGACTGGCGCAGGTACAGCAAGCCCAGTCACTCCGGCATCTGACGTGGACGCTAGAATCAGCCCAAGCAGTGGGCGGCAGCTGAGTGCCCAAAATAGCCCAGTCCTTTAAAAGCAATCAGGTCACGCTGCAGAGTGGACAGGGGGAAAGGTATTTTTAACAATTTTTTTTATTGAACTGAACTCTTGATCTATGTTATCTCCCTTAATGTCAACAGTGGAGTGAGACCCAGAAGTTCCATAGCCCAGCAGTTATCTTAATAACTCTGTGAGAAGGTTAAGTGAGCCAGAGAGTGAGGCACAGAGAAGGCTGGTGGTTCGCCTAAGGTCACACAGCAAGGAGGAGCCCCAAGATAGAAGTTCAGGTCTGTGGACTCCAAAGGCCTTGTCTGTTATAATCCAATGCACTGTTTCTCCGATTGGGCCAGGTGGGCTCTCTGGGGCTTTCCAAGTTATGGCTTCTTCTGTAAAATGCTATTTACTGTAAGAGACTGGCATGAGGATTGAATGAATCAATAAGGTTCACTTTTATTGTTCACTAACAATAAAAGTTAGTACTCAGAATTCTTATGCGTATGTTGGAAACGGCCCGTTTTCCACTTCTACCATCTGATCGATTTCCAAAGCTATCCTAGTCTTTGAACTTGGGTTCAAATCCATTTTTGCCATAAACGAACTCAGCAGTATTTTAACCAATTATTTAACTTGCTGAGCCTCCCTGTCCCCAGCTGCGCAATGGGGCTAATCCTCCTCCCACATGGGTAGTTGGGAGGATCTATGAGATGTCATTAAGCAGTGGGAGGCACAGAGTAAGTGCTTTGAGAGGTGGGAATGGTAGGTGCTGAAATTATGAGGGGCTGCTTTGTTCTTTCCTGAACAGACACCGTTCCAGAATCGTTAACTCAAGGTTGCTCAGAAGGAGGGGGTGCAGGACTGTCATGCTAACATTGTCACCTGTGATCAATCACAAGGGGCATTGTGCAGACAAGCCATCCCATAATTCCTTTCTGGAACACTATGAGGTAGAGATAATTGCACCCATTTCACAGACTACTTTCAACAGCTCTAAGATTTCCAAGCAAAAATTCATGCCAGGCCCTTTCCAGAGCCATGGTGTTAAGGCTGGCCACCGTCCTGTGCTCCATAGATGGCCTTGTTTGCAGTTTCCCATTGCCCTGCAGAGCCCGGTGGGCTTATTTGTTGACTTCCAGGCTAATAAACCCCTGCATAATGAGACTTGGAGCTTGACTTAATCTCAGACTCTGCTGAATGAATATGCAAACACCTCTGCTGGCCCAGCTCCATCGCAGTCCCATTTCAGTCGGATGCGCACAGCCCCCGGGCTGGGCCTCTCCGGAGCATAGTAAAACCACCCACTAATCCTGTGCAAGCTCCCAGCTTGGGGCTCCATGAAGGCCCAGCCAGACATGATGACTTGTAGCTAGGCCACACTCCCTTGCATGGTACCAGTTGAAAGTTGAAAACCAGGGCTTTGCTCAAAAATGGGGCTCCGCTGTGTGCCTGCCACTGTGGCAGGGGACCTATCCCTATCCCCTTTCAGCCTCTCTGGTGCAGGAGTAATAATCAGCATGGAATATTAACAACAGAAGTCCTCCCTCCCATGTCAATTTCAACTGGGAGGAGAGGAGTCCTGGGTGGTGCGAAGGCTTAATGCACTTGACTGCGAAGCAGAAGTCCACCCAGAGGTGCCTTGGGGGAAAGCCTGGAGAGCTAATTCCAAAACTCTGGCATTGAGAACCCTGAGGGGTCTCCGTGAGTCCTAGTCGAAGCCATGCAAGCTGGTTTGCTAAGAGGAGCACTGCAGTCACATCCCTCATGGAGAACTCCCACGACGCTGCAGGCTGGAAGTGATTCCGTCCACTTAACAGATGAGGCACAGAGATTCTGCAAAGTCAACGGCCGTCCCACCGCTAAGAGGGCTGGAGCCAAAATTCCAAGCCAGGCGGACTTGACCATAAAGTCAAGATGCTGAGCTCTCTGCTGGAGAGACTGGGGACACACTGAGGCAGGGGTCGGGGCTGAAGGTAGATCCCAGTGTGGCAGAATGCCCTTCGTAGGAGAGATACTCGGGAGGGCTGGGATAGACAGGAGGGCATCCAGGAGGTGGTGATGCCTGAGTTAAGGCTTGTTGAATAAGTGGTTCTTATCCTCGCCATGAAGCTGAGTAAAAAGACATGCTTACTTACCGTATTTGTTCTTTAAACCTTTACTGAGTGCCCCAAGCAAGTGCAACATTTCATCAGGCTGGTGCCAGGGCTACAGGGTAGGGGGTGGGTGCTTCCCCAAACAGGGAGACGGCAGCACCAAGGAGAAGTGGCTGGGCATAGGGCAGGGCCAGGAGAACAGAAACTGAGAGGCATGGCTGTTTCCACTTCTTCAACATCAACACCGGTGCCTCCTCATGACCCAGAGGAGGGTGAGATGCCATTCCGGGGGCTGCTTACTTGTCAGCACCAACCTGTGGAGTGTGTGTGTGTGTGTGTGTAAGAGAGAGAGAGAGGCTCATATGGGGGATGCATCATACATGTGCACGCGTATGCTTGTCCATATTTGCTGGGGCTAATGACGCAGCCGCATGGTTGTGTACATGGCCCAGAATGCCTCACCACTCGGGTCCTTCTCACTCCCCCTGGGAGAGGCGGAAGCATTTTATATCATTGGTTGGGTCCCTCTTCCTCCTCCCCTGCCTCCAACACATCCGTGAACTTCATGGCTGACTCACTTTGAAATGTGTGTGGAGTTGATGGTTGGGGTGAGGTCAGAGGGTGGGGAGTGGATGTGGCGGAGAGAAGAGCTGGGGGTAGGAACCTCTTGGGTTGGAGGGGGAGTTAGGGAATTAGGAAAGTCCCTGAGTTGCCCAAAGAGCTCAAAATCCTAGTGTTCTAGAAAAACAGCGACACATACCCAGGCCTGCAGCAGCAGTCGCGGCAACTTAACATTTTTATATCCCTTTGAACTTTCTCAAGTCATCGTTGCCTATATATAGCCTCTCTCCCTTGCTTGTAGTGACAGCCAGGCCCACACTGACCAGACTGAAGAGATCACAGAGCACTATGGGTCCCTTCCCATTCCTCCAAAGACCCTGCTCACAAGGGGAGGTCAGATATAACATCCCAGTTACCAGAAGAAGAAACTGAGGCTGGGATGCATGAAGCAATTGCCTGAAGGCCATGCAGTGTTTGTATCAGTGCTGAGAACAACCTCGCAGTCCAGGGCTGCTTCTGCTACTGAGGGCTTTGGTTGACTTCTCCATGACGCTGATGCCTGGAACTTTAAAGAGACTTCCAAACGTTGGCGGGAAAATCCCATTCTCTTGACATTCCAATTTTCCATCAACTTGTGGAAGCCCCCTTGGGTGTGTGGTGGCCCAGATTTGGTGTTTCTCCTGAGGCCCACCTCTGAGTGTATCCAGCATCACCCAGGCCTCCGTCTGCAGGAGTGGGCCTTTTCTTGGGCCGCGTGTGTGCTGTGTGGTGTAGTGTTTATCTCTGGTTGCCTGCTCAACTCCGTTGGCCAGCTTGTGGAAGAGAGTGTGGGTGGGACTTCAAGGGGCATTCCCCTTCCAGAGGCGCACATCACCGCTCTCCGCTGCAGTGAGCCCTGTTGGGAGGTCTGCCTGCTGCAGAATGAACTTGAGCCCGTGTTTCACTCAGCTTCTCCTGCTAAGCAACTTATGGGAAGTGTGGGTCTTCTTGCATGAATAAAGAGGTGCACCATGTGCACCTGGCCAGTGCACATGAGGAGGCTGGGAGCAGCGTACATACACTGAGCCCTAGGACCTAAGGGTTGTAAAAGTTTGTCCACACTGACGTGTGTCTTGGGGAGCTGGCTAATTGGTCCCCATGACCCTGCTGCCAGCTGCCTCCTTTCATATCACGGGACAAATGGGGCTGCCAAGTTTGGGGCTCTGTGGTCCAAGTGCTTAAACAGCAAGTAATTGTTTTCACTGTGTGAGAGGGCGGCAGTTAATGCGTGCCTGCCTGCAGCCTCAGCCAGGGTTTTCCTAATTAATTCTGATTATTACCGTTCCAGGAGTAAAGGAAGTCTAAGCGTGATCACATCATAGACATCATTCTCTCAGCTCTTGGTCGTAAATTTCCCGTGTCTCCCAAAGCTCACAGGACGATCCCCAAGTCCCAGCCTGGCATCTGGTGGCCTTGCTTCAGGACTTCTCTCCCCTCTGAGCCCCTCCCACCTGCTTTACAGCCAAATGGAGCTTCGGGTCTCCCTGCAAGGAGGCTGGGACAAGGATGAGAGACGCAATGTAATTTTAATGATCAATAGTTAAGAGACATGATTTAATGCATTCTTTTTTGAAAACCCACACTAATTTAAAAAATATCTGCAACAGCCAAACTATGGAACATTGAAATACAAAGGGCATCATTTCAGAGGCTTTGGTCCGCCTTGTATCCCAGAGGAGGACTGGCTTGTGGGCGAGGAAGTAGAGGGAAACGGAAGCATCAAGGATATACACGGGCTCGAGATGAGTACAGTGTCCACCCTCCTCACTCACTCACCAACTGCCACGAGGCAGCGCTGACTCACCACCACCCCGTGGGTCTCTGAGACCTAACTTGACGAAAGAAGAAAGACCAGTCTTCCCCTGGCGGAGCTTCTGGTGGTTTTGAACTGCCCACGATGCGGATCACAGCCCAACGCCTAACCACTAGCCGCCCATTTTTCATGGAGCACCGAGCCGGTGCTGGGAGCACTGCCGGGCTACTGGACAGGAGCGGTGTCACACCGGCCTCTTCCTCACAGTGACCTTGCTGCAGAGGCAGGTGTGAGCATGCTCCTTCCATGGACTTGGAATCGGAGGGGCGGAAACACCTATGGGCTTGGTCTGAGTCACTCGGCTGGGCCTGGGGCACTGGGGCTGGAGACCAGGTCAAGTCCAAGGCCCATCTGCTTCCAAGACATCCCGCTGCCCCTTAAGGGCCACTTTTGCTTTCTTTCATCCTATCTCCAAAGATGACATTTAACAAACTCTTACTGCAAGTCAGAATGCTTCTAAGTGGCTGTGGAAGATTAAATGGCTATTTCTTTTCATTCTTCCCCACCACCCATGACCAGGTAGGAATGATCCCAATTTTACAGACGAGGAAACTGAGGCACAAAGAAGGAATTGGACCCAAAGTCCCAGAGATAGACCCAGGCTGGTAACAGAGCCCAGGCTGGAATCCTCTGGGTTAAGCAGGAAGGTGCACCACGAGTGGAGGGGGCCACGGGATGGCCTTCATGCCAGGGATGGGTGAGACGCTGCTGTGCCCACCTGCCCTGAGGGCTGGGAGGGGCTGGCCTCTCAGAGAGCCCTTGCAGGAGCCTCACCCCGTCTGCTGCATGCAGGAGGGTCGACAGTGCCTCATCTCCGTGGCCCCTGCTGTCGGCAGACCTCATCATGCTCGGGGAAGCCGGCCAGGGGACAATGAAGGCATTCAGGGGCTGTTATTTATTTATTTCTCAATAAAGAAACTTCATGAATAGCTGGCTATTTATTCACCTAATTCACTTTTTGCAAATGCAGTGTCCTTCAAAGGACGCTTGTTTGCCTAGCGGGGCTGAGGCGGGAGGTTAAAAATAGCTCCTGGCAGTACCGTATTTCTCAGTGAATCAGTGTTGATAATTTAATAATAAAATTACTCTGACATCAGGTACCAGACAACGTTGCTCCGACATGCAAATCGAATTCCGCTTCCTACCCAACGAGAGTCATTTGCGAGGCTGCATATGCACCAGGCTCGTGTTTGGGCACTAAATTTAGAGCCTTTCTGATGTGGGTCAATAGGAGGGCCTGGAGATTGCCCGTCTTACTAACGTGGTCATTTGTAATACTCGCCAAGTCCTAAATGTAGATGCTCGGCCTTTATCTTCTTCTCCACAGCACCGTGGGGAAGATACCGCTGTCCTGGACAAGTCTGTTTAATGTGCGGGGAGGACCCTACATCGCTGTGTAGCTCAGGGTAAGGGCGGTCTTCATGATGGGTTTAATTTCTTTTCACAAAAAGCTTCTCCACTAAAGCTAAAAGCACAAGACTCGCTATCATTGAGTTGGTTCTGATTTATAGAGACCCTACAAGACAGGACAGAAATGCCTCAGTGGGATTTCTAGGCTTCAAATCTTTCCAGGTGCTGAAAGTGTCACTGTTTTCCCACGGGTTGGCTGGTGGGTTTGAACTGTTGACTTTGTTGTTAGCAACCAAATGCGTAATTAACGATATCACCAGAGCTCCAAGCAAAGGCAGCATAAATACTGTCTCCGAGGAGCTCGGTGTGGTCTGGTGGAGGGACAGACATACCCGAGAGAATCAGGGTATACAGAGACTAAGAGAAGCATGTTCAAGGCCTAGGGACCACAGCAGAGGGAAAGACATGGGACCCTGGGGATGTACAGTGGTCCAGGATAGATAGGCACTTCCAGGCAGTTGAAGAGGATATGGGAGCATGGGGGAGGGAATTTTTCAGGCAATAGAAAAAGTATATGCAAAGGTGTGGAGACATGAGATTGAGTACTATTGAGACGTTAAGATGGGATCTGCATAACCGAAGCCTAAGGAGCCCTGGTGGCGGAGTGGTTGTGCATTGGGCTGCTAATGGCAAGGTCAGCCTCCTGCCTCGCAGGAGAAAGACGAGGCTTTGTGCTTCTGTACAGTCTCAGAAACCCACAGAGGGAGTTCGACCCTGTCTTGTAGGAATTCCAGTTTGAATTGGAATGGACTCAATCGCAGATAGTTCGTTTGGCGCTTTGGTAGCCAACGACGGGCAAAAGGAGGCTGGAGATTTTGGTGGGGCCTGTAGCAGGGGTCTTGTGTGATGTGCTAGAGAACAGAGATGTTCCTCAGAGAGCAGGGGGCACCATCGAACTGTTGGGAGACGGAGAGGCATGAGGAAAGCCTTCAGGACACAGCGTGGATGAAGGAGAGCAAGAGGAATCCCTTCTCCCTAAGCCTTGAGGACCCCTTTTCTATAGGGGGCGGGGAGCAGGATGCTTGGTGAGAGGTGCAGGGCAAAGCAATGAACAGCAGTAAGAGGACCCTGAGGGCTACAGGAAGGAGGACAGCTGCCCTAGGAGCGCTGAAGGAGGAGGCCAGAACATCAGGCATTCAATGAGCCCCACTCCTGATTCACGGGACATGTGAGTGACAAGACCTCTCCCGGCGGCGCAGACCACACCAGCCCGGGAGAGTGCCATACCGCCCATTTTACAGACGAGGAAGCCAAGACTCAGCGAAGGGACCTACCCAAGATTGCACAGCTAGAAAATGGTCCAGCTGGGATTCTAGGTCATGTCCTATTGGGGTTTCAGCCCAGCTTTTTACCCAGGGGCTAATTCTCATTTAAATGACTTGCACACCCATCCTTCCCTTTTTATCTATGAGCAATGGGGGCCACAGGGAAATTAGAATGACTTGCTCAAAGTCAAGTGCAGCTGACTCAAGGTCTGAGTCTAGACATTTTCTCCTGAGGCCCCCGCCTGTTCATTCATTCATTTTATTATCACCACCCTCTCCCCCTGTCCACCTCTCTGGCTTCTTCTTCCTCTGTTTCTGTGCTCAGCCCCAGTGGCCTTCCTCACACTTTGTAACTCTCTCCCGCTTACTCTTTCTCTTGCTGCCCCTCTGTGTTAGACAGGGTTCTCTACAGAGATAAAACCAAATTCCTGATAATATAATATATTTATTTAGATTGATAATTAGATATATAACGAGAAATGAACTGTTAAATCATATACAGATAAATATACAAGAAATAAACAGTTAAATTAGAAAGCACTATAAATGGCTTAGTGCAACTCACGTCCGTGAGAGAAAGTTGAGAGACTAGCAGTCCTTCCAGTCTCTATCTGATGCCAGATCTTCCTCTATTTGTAGAGAGAGCTAGGCTATGTCAGTACAGCAGCCAATCACAAGGCAGGTCACCAATTGCCAGTTCCCAGCTCCAGAGAAGTCTTAAAGGGACCTCAACTTACAGCAACACAGTCCACAGGCTAGGCGTCCCACAGGCTGTGTAGCCTTTACATTGAGGCACAGAACAAGCAAGGCAGCCGCACACTGGTCCGATGATCACAGAGCGAGAGACAAGAAAGGCAAGGCTCACCAAGCCATCCATCTCTCCGCCCCTCAGTCAATCCCACCTGCGTTTATCAGCCAGGCTGGCACAATAAACTGTCTCACCCTCTATCTGGGATGCTTTTTTCTTGGGTGCCACCACATCTCTGTCCCTTAGTTCGTTCACATTGCCCCAGAAACGTCACCTCCTCAGAGGGCCTGCTCAGACCTCCCTGTCTCCACAGCTCGCTCCATCAGGACTTTGTGTCTTCAGCGACATTAGTTTTCTTGGTAACCTGCACCCCTGTTTCTTGCCACCCTTCTCCCCTGCTGCAAAGCCGTGTTTCGGGGGGCAGGGAGTTGGCTTGCTTCTGTCTTTTAAAGTCATCGCTGACTATATTTATCATTGTTGTTAGTTGCCTTCAAATTGCTTCCCACTTAGGGCGGCCCGCGTGCTGCAGAGTGGAGCCACTGCATCGAATGTCTGAGTTGTGATCTCAACCCAGGCCGGCCGGTTGGCCTTTCTTCCCTGTGCTGAGGGCTCAGAGGTCTAAGCACCCAACCATTAGATTGGTGGAAGGACAAAACTCTTTGTGCGGCTCAGGAACCTTTTCCCCTTTTTCTTCAGAAGTAACTTTATTTATTCAAAATTTTAATATCATAGGTAATTTTGCATTGTTGACATTTTTCTATCCAGAATTTTATTTATTTTTATCCCATTATTTTATCTTGGCTTCCCAAGAACATTTTTATGAAAAAAATTTAATTTGATCATGGAACAGCTGTAAAAGCTTCTAATATTTTCTTTTTTTAAATCATTTTATTGGGGCTCATACAACTCTCATCACAATCCACACCCACATCAGTTGTGTGAAGCACACATACATTTGTTGCCTCCATCATTCTCAAAACTCTTGCTTTCTGCTTGAGCTCCTGGAATCAGCTCCTCATTTTCCTTCCCCGACTCCCTCCCTGCTCCCCCCTCTCCCATGAACCCTTGAGAATTTATGAATTACTATTTTATCATATCTTACACTGCCCAGCGTCTCCCTTCACCCACTTTTCTGCTGCCCATCCCCCAGGGTGCAGGTTATATGTAGATCCTTGTAATTGGTTCCCCCTTTCTAAGCCTCCACCTCCTTCCCTCCCAGTATCGCCACTGTCACCACTGGTCCTGAGGGGTTCATCTGTCCTGGATTCCCCGTGTTTCCAGTTCCCATCTGCACCGCTGTGCGTCCTCTGGTCTAACCAGGCTTGCAAGGTAGAATTGGGATCATGATAGTGGGGGGTGGGGTGAGGGAGGAAGCGTTTAAGAACTAGAGGAAGGTTGTGAGTTTCATCAATGCTACACTGCACCCTGAGTGACTCATCTCCCCTCCACTACCCCTCTGCAAGAGATGTCCAGTTGTCTACAGATGGGCATTGGGTCCCCATCCCACAATCCCCCTCATTCACAATGATATGATTCCCCCACTCCCACCCCGACCTTTGGTGCTTGATACCTGGTCCCCTCGACCCTTCATGATCACACAGGCTGGTGTGCTTCTTCCATGTGGGCTTTGTTGCTTCTGGGCTAGATGTCTGCTTGTTTACCTTCAAGCCTTTAAGACCCCAGAGGCTACATCTCTCGATAGCCAGGCACCATCAGTCTTCACCACACTTACTTATGCACACGTTTGTCTTCAGCGTTTATATGGGGAAGCTTCTGTCTTTTATCTCTTGTCTTGAAACAGAGGAGACACTGCCTAAGTGTTTGCCTAACAAAGGAGGGGGAGGCATTGCACTGGGATACAAGATGAGCTCACTCTACAGGAGTTGGCTGGCAAGATGGTGGGGAGACCGGCCGGAGGGCCACTCACCCCGTGCCAGGGTGACAAAGGCTGCAGCAACAGAGGCAAAAGATTTACTCACGGATCAGGAGCCATCTGGGACTCTTTTCCCTGCAAAGGAGTTGCCTTGAGAAAGTGAGGGGTGACAGACCGCCTTGCACATGGCACTCTCACTTAGACGTGTTATCAAATGCGTGCCCAGAGTATGCGGGTGCAGACAGGCCACGCATACGTACCTGAAAGCATCCAGAAGGTAAGGCTTTCTGGTATTTGGTCAGATCCAGAGCTCTGGGTCTCAGTTTACCCAGCAACAAACTGGGTCAAAATTTTCGGATGTAACTTAGCTCTCAAAGCTTGACGTTCCTGACACTCCTGGTTTGAGGTCACGCATTCTGTAATTGCCCTTGTGTTCTTTCCCCAGTGCATTTGCACCCCACCAAGTATTCAACTCTTTGCTGCCTTGGAAGATAATAGAACCTACCCTTCTCTCTCCCAGAGTGACTGGGGAGCCTGGAGCTTGGGGCCCTCTCCCATCACCTGAAAGGCACAGTGGAGGGGTAAAGGAGCCCAGCCCATGAGCAGGCAGATTTACAGCCCTGAGCACTGGCTCCTAGAAACGCAGTTAGAGGATGAGTACATTTTATTCTATAATAAAGGAGCTTTTAAGAAAAATACAGAAATGCTTAGGGGAAAGTTAAGGAGAAACAAAAGGCAGGCGATGGAATTGTTCACACTCCATCAATGCCGAGGAAGAACCAGCTTCGATGACACACTTTCCTGGTATTAGAATGGAGAGAGTGTGTGGGGGCAGGCACCACCTCCCCAATGCACTCCCACCCCCAGTGCTACACATTTTGCTCCCAGCCTCCTGCACTTAACTCTTCCACTGTACCCCAGTTTTAACACGTTGAAAACAAACCTCTGAGTCTACACAAACAGAATGGATATTTAGCTGGTTGTCAACATGAGGGATACATTGGCAGTTAGAATCGTCACCGATTATATTCCAATAGTAAACATTTAAATGTTTCTATCCAGGCGAATGAAAACCCTCTGTCCCAGAACAACACTGCAGCTTCCCTGGCTTTACCTCCAGGACCATGGACTTCCCTCTCCATGATTTGGCAACACAAGTTTCACCCCCACATAGTTGGGGTTCTTGAGAACCTTACTCTAATGTTTTCTCTTCTGATTGGTCTCTGTTAAGGCTTACAGGTTTCTAAATATGTCAACCATCTCTCCTACTCTTAATCCCTCATTTGTACCCACAATCCACCCTACTTCAGTTTATATGGATGATTCCAACTACCGAGATGCCCAAGGAGCTGTCTAGGGGCGGTCATTGACTCCTCTCGCATTCTCACACCTGCAGGACGGCCCAGGGCTCAAAGACCCCTGTGGACAGATGCCACACTTGCTTAGGTCATTGCTGAATCTCCTCTGGCACTCCACTATCCCCTGAAAATTGACCCAGTGCCCCCTAAACATGTCTACATCCTAGTTCTGGCACCTGTAAATGCTACCTTATATGGGAAAAGTAACCTTGCATATGTGATTAAGTTAAGGATCTGGAGACAGGGAGATTATCTTGGATTATTTAGGTGGGCTCTAAATGCAGCCACCCATCTCCATATACAAGAGAAGGCAATGTGAACACGGAGGCAGAGATCGGAATGATGCAGCCACAGCAGAAGGGATGCTGGCAGCCACCGGATACTGGAAGCAGGGAGGAACAGATTTCCCCTCGGGCCTCCAGGAAGAACCAATCCTTCCCAGACCTTGATTTTACCGTTTTTGAATTTCAGTTTGGGCTTCTGGGCTCCGAGCTGTGAGAGAACCTTCTGTATTAATTTAAGTCCCTGTTGGTGGTGATTCATTATACCAGCCATACACAGCTGCTATGCACACCCAACCGATCCAGACCACTCGGTAAACCCCAGGGGTAACGGCGAACACTGCTCAGCACTGGAGCCGCCGGCTTCTCTTAAACACAAAACCATCTCTGGCTTCATCTTTCCTGGCCTTAAGCATTCATCGGGGCTCCAGAATCCCTACCTGGAAGAGACCAAGTGTTCGCCTGGCCCCCACGGGCCTTTTGTGCTGACTCCTTGGGTCCTTCTCTCCCCACATCCCACCCACATACCTTGTACCAGGGAAGCCTCCGCATCTTTGTCCCAAACTATTCTGCTCTGACCTGGAAGACACCCCTTCTTCACTTGCTGACTGTCTGCTTGTGCACGAGGAGACCGCTTCCCCAGGAAGCCTTCCCTGGCTGTCACAGCCCACTCCTTCCTCCCACTGTCCCCCGCACTTCCTCCGCGTCAGCACTGACCACATGGCACCATCCCATCTGCTCCTCCTGAAGGCTGGAGCCCTTGACGCCGAGCAAGCCTGACCATCCGTCCACCTTGCTGGCCCAAGGAGGCGGTCAACAGCCAGGGTCTCGCAGAGCTGGCATGTGGCCCGTGTCCTGTGAGTCGCAGCTTGTGGCTTCTGTTCAGGACAGCCGGGCAGGAATGGACATTCGGGTCTGTTGGCTGTTGCTGATGCGAAGAGGCTAGCCTCTCCCACCCACACCCCCGCCCCCCGCTGCCCCAGGCTGTTTATAATTTCGTTACAAATAGGATCAAACCCCCAAACTCACTGCCATCAAAGGAGTCGATGCTGACTCTCATAACCCTGTAGGACCAGGTAGAAGTGTCCCGGTGGGTTCCTCAGACTGCCACTGTTTACTGGAGTAGAAGGCGGATCGTTCTCCTAAAGAGCTCAGCTGCTGGTTTGGAGGATAGAATGTATTTTTATTTATTTATTTTTGGGGGTTGAATGTGCTTTTATTTTACCTTTTATTTTTAACCCCTGTAATCCCATAGGGAGGAGCCCTCGTGGTAAAGTGGTTATATGCGGGGCTGCTAACTGCAAGGTCACCGGTTCAAAACCACGAGCCACTCTTCTGAGAAAGATGGGACTTTCTACTCCCATAAGGAGTTACCATCTCAGAAACTCACAAGGGCGGTTCTACCTGGTCCTATAGGGTCACTATGAGGGGCAATCAACTCAAAGGCAGTGAGTGGTTTGGAATCCTATAGGGTTTTTTGGTTTGTTTCTTTTTAACCGAAATCAGTTGCCATTGGGTGAACTATGACCCCGTGCGTGTCAAGGTGGGAAGGGGGTCAGAAAATCATGGGGTTTCCAATGGCTGCTTTCAGAAGTGAAACACTGGGACCGGACTTTCTTTTGAGGCACTTTGGGTGGGCACAAACCTTCAGCCTTCCCGGTTTGCTAGGACTCCTCGGGGAATTTGGAGACGTGTTCCCGGCTCGTACAAGACCTGCATGCACTCACTGGAGAAGTTTGGACACTAGCCAGTCCATGGCATTGCTCTGAAGGGGAAACGTGAGGCCCAGCACAACTCACTTCCTCCTCCTTTTCAAGCCAGCCATGGACCCCACGACTTCACTTCCGGTGCCTTCCGTTCAGTGACTGTGCCTGGGCACCTGCCTCAGTTTACCTCCGTCTCCGTAGCCTCGCTGTTTTCTCCCACTCAGCTGTCTAGCGGAGCTGCTGCCGCCCGCTCCTTCTGTTTCTCTTCCTCTCACCCAGTCCTTCTCAACCTGCGGGGCGAGACCCCTTTGGGGGACGAACGACCCTTTCACAGGGGCCGCCTGATTCATAACCGTAGCAAAATCACAGTGATGAAGTAGCAACGGAATTAATTTTATGGTTGGGGGGTCACCACCACGTGAGGAACTGTATGAAAGGGTCACGGCATTAGGGAGGTTGAGAACCACGGCCTGAGCTATCGGACTCATCACACCAGAGGGGCTGTCCAAAGGCCCCGCCTTCACCCTGCTCCTCTCTGCCCCCCCCTCCCGCACCCACCAGTGACCCTGGCTCTGGGACACCACCCCTGAGGCCTGACCTTGCCTATCTGATCACTAGCCCAGCACCCCCTGGGCTCTGGGACGGCCCCCCCCAAACATTGCTGCTTCTGGGTTCGTGTTCTCTAGTTCCTTCAACTGGCATAAGTTGAAGTTCCTTCAACTTTGGGGCATAAGAAATAGCATCTGGGCCACACAGGGCTAGAGGGGAGACCTTCTCAGATTGGGAAACAGAGGAGGGTCAGGAAAGTGCTGAAGGAAGGAGGAGCCTCCAGAAGGTGGTACAGCCCTGAGCAGGGGAAGAAGGACCAAGGTCCCCACAACTCCTCAAACAGGAGAAGAGGGACCGAGGTGCTCACAGTTCCTGACATGTACCACCTGAGGGTCCAAGGACAGGCACCAAGGCGGCCCCAGCAAACTGAAAGCTGACAGATCACTGGTTAGAAGAACGCAGGTTAAGCAGATGACCAGATCCCCAGAGAGGAGGCAAGACTCTCATTCTTACTGCACATGGGCAGGCAGTGTCCTGGGAAATGGGGAGTCAGTTAGGGGTGTTCCTTAGAAGCTCCCGGGGCAGAGCTGAGCTCTTCGGCTCTGCTGGGAGCCTGTTGAGGGCTTCTCTACTACTGACCTGCTGGGTGCCGGCCATCCCTTCCGGTCATCCCAGCCACTCAGGGGCTCTACATATGGGTCTGTTGTATATATACAGGCATATGGTATACATATGGGCCTGTGCTACACATATGGGCCCCTCTACATATGGGGCTATGGTATACATATGGCCCCACGGTATGCATATGGGCCCGTGGTATACATATGGGCCTGTGCTATACATATGGGACTGTGATATACATGTGAGACTGTGGTATACACATGGGACTGTGATATATACGTGGGCCTGTGACATACATTGTGGGACCGTGGTGTACATTTGGGACTGTGGTATACAGATGGGCCTGTGCTACACATCAGGGCATGTGGTATACATAGGAGAAGCAGAGCAAAGAGCTCACATGATCCGAACACTTGGTGTGTGTGAGACACCGTACAAAGAAGTCGCACATTTTGCATTGTTTAATGCTCACATCAAGGTGATAACTGTTAGGATTTCACAGATGAAGAAACGAAGGTTTGGCCACTACTTAGGGCAGAGCCAGGAGCAAACCCACATCTTCCCCGCCAAGGCAGAGGGCTCTCCGAGTCCTGACGACGAGGGCCAGCACATCAACAAGAGCATCCCTGCCAGGGAGCCACGCTTGGCTGTGTTCATGCTTTTTGCTTCAGAAGTGCTGACTGCTCGGTACCCTCAGGGGAGTGCATGAAAGATGGTGACCATTTTAGCCAGGACTACAGAGAGACCTGCAGGGTCAGGGCGGGAAGTGGAGAGTGGAAGGTCTCAGTGGGCAGTGGGAAGGGTCCAGAGTAGGTGTCAGGTGGCCTTGAACTGTCACTAACTCTGTGGCAGAGGGGCGCGGGTTTGAGATGGCAGGGGAGGGCATGTGGCTGTGAGGCATAGGACCCCAATTCAGGGGTGCACCCGGAACCCTATAAAGGGAGGGGTTGAGCCAGATGAGTGGAGCGCGCTACCTAGCTCTTACTGCTGAGGTCCTCTGGGCGTGCGAGCCTGTCAGGGTCACCAAGCATGACCGAGAGCTCCTAAGTGCATGGGACACTCCCTCCACCAGGTCTGGGCTCTCACCGCACACAGCAGGTGCTCACTGAGAGAATGCGTGCATGCAGGAGGGGAAGGAACGAGTGAATACACCCCTAGGGCCAGAGCGTCCATGCTTTGGGCAGGAAGGATGGCGAGTGACAATAGCCTTGGGCCTCCCATGGACTCTTTGGGCCCGAACCACATGACAATGCCAACATCTGGGGAGATAGAAGGGGAAGGGGAAGTGGTTGTCCTTTACATTTTCACCCTAAATCCAGGCAGGGAGATGTTCATTAAGCTTTGGGTGCCATTCCGTGAGCATTCAGAAACTAGTGCCCTTGTTAGGAGTTGGGAGCCCAAGGGACTCCACCTGGAGCTTCTGGGAGTCGGGATGGTGTGCATGGAAACACGTGTATCTTCTCACTCTCGTCCTCCCACAGCCGTCTTTTCAAGAACGCGCTGTCAGTGCTCAGCTGGTCTTTGGTGATCGGCAGGCACAGTGCAGAGGGACAGCGGGAATGGAGGCTGCGGCCTGGGCCCGAGGCTCCTGTACCACACCTGGACCCTGACACAGGCAAGGGCCTCTGGGAAGGATTCCATTTTCCCACTCGGAGCTTCCTGGGGACTAAGCTGGAGAGGGAGTGGTGAAGGATGGTGCCAGTCTGGGCCAGTCTGGGCCACTTGGGGGGTCTTGGGCCTTGAGGCCAAAGTCTGACCTGGCCTCTTAAAGAAACAGAAGACAACAATAGGGGGCTCAGGAGGCCACAGGCCACCCTAATAAAACTTTTGCTCCCTGGAGGCTGAGGTATCAGAGTGGGTCCCGGGCTCTTTCATCGGCGACATTGGCGACAGTGCTGTTGACTTCCTTCATTCTACAACCTGAGAGGAGACTGAGGTGTGCTGCTTCCTGTTTAAGAAATAATCAAGATGTGGCCACAAATAGGGACCAGAAGCCGGGCCAGATCTTAGAGTTTCTAAGGCCAATACCTGTATTGTCAGTGCTGCAGCAGCAGCTGCTGATGAAAATAAGAATGATGGTGAGGAAGTCATATGGGACATCATAGAACCAAGCACCTGGGCGGGCAACTGAACAAGGAGGTACCCAACGCGCAAAATCAAAACAGGGTCAAAATGAGTTTGGAGGTATTTGCGGGTACCAGTGTATTAAGGGCTGAAGGGTATCATTAGTCTTCTAAATTTGCCAAATGATGACCTCTGCTTCCTTAGAGTCTCAATGGCTTGGGTGTCCGATTTTAGAACACATGTCTGTGGTGGGATTCTGGAGGCAGAGGATCCAGCCCAGAGCAAAAATCTCAGGTTGCTACATTCTAATCGCCTCTTCAGGTGGAGACATCCATCCCCCCCAGTCCAGAAAAGGCCTGCACCACAGCCTATTGATTTCTTAGAGTGGCTGCTGCTAGTGGACAGGGCAGTCACATGATTTCATTTTCATTGTCTACACACCTAGCTGGCCCAGTAAGCTCCTATTGCTGTCCCAAGGACGGGCATCTCTTCCTGGGGGGTGTGGGGAGGGGCTTTGGGGAGGCCAAAGTGAGAAAAATATGGTTCAATGGTTCTGGGATTCATGCTGGCATATAAATAGCATACCAGCAAGATAGTCCTACCTCCAAAGAGATGATCTTGAAACATTTCCATTAATCCCACATGTCATCTTTTACATGAGCTGTCTCTGAGATCAGACACCTTGCTCGACACCTGCTCAGCCCCATGAGGTTGATTAAGAAAAATGTCAAAAACGAAATGATGCTATTAGACAAGCGAGGGCCCTGAACTTTGACTGATTAGGCAGGATTTGCGTCTTGGAAGAGGAGTCCCGTGCAAGCAGTGCGGTGGCATGCAGTAACCACTGGACAGTGGAGGCTTGGGCCTGCCCACTTGTGAGAGGTCTGCCCCCGGCTTGCTGTGTGACTTGGATGAAACCATTATCCTGGGCTCTTGTTTCTTACCCCACAGAGAGCTGGTGTCTCTAAGTCCTATATTTCTCTGAATGGTTAATTAACATTTAGCATGATTGCGCTGCATGCAGCTTTAAGGCATGTTTTTTCTTATCTTTAACTTGGTCTTTTGGAACAAGTAGCTCTTCATCCAGACACACTTACGACCAATTATTAGTTAGATTGGGGGGAATACGTGACAACTTTTATGCAATAGAACCAAGATCAATGACCTCCGGGATTGTCAGAGGGTTAAAATCGCACAAGGCAGACTCTGGATAAATGGTTAACCAATCACTAAAAAACACTTGCACACTGTTATTTACCCTTCTTCTTAGTCACTGCTTTTCATTCTTTCATTTCATTCTTCCAAGTAGAAGCTCAGGTCTCAGGGCTGGGGGAGAGGGTTTGGGCGGTGGCAGGACCAATTGATAGACTAGACTCCACCTCTTCACATGGCCTTGAACTTTCATGAGACTCTTCCTGTGATTGTCTTTGCAGCCTCAGGAGGAATCCAGCACACAGCCTTGCAGACATCGGTGTTTAGTGGTCCTTTGTCTTTGGTTTGGTGTAATTAGATTGGTGTAATTTCAAGATAGTCTGGCCTGACCTATGAGCCAGCATTCCTTCTTCACATACCAGGAATTGTGTCCCTTCTTTGGGCTCCTCTGGCAGCATGTTGTATTGTGTTGAGTGTCATGTTGAGTGTTTGAAGGATGATCACACTGGTTTAACAAAGCCAATCAGATTTTGTATCAGAGTTTGAGCCTTTTCATGATTCTCTGCATGGGACCAGAGTCCTAAAGGTACAACAGTTAAGTGCTAGAATGCTTACCAAAATGTCAGGAAGAAACAACCTAGCAATTTGCTCCCATAAAGACTTCAGTCTAGGAAACTGTCAGTCTGGGTAGACTAGAGAAACAAATTCATAGACACTCAGATGTATATAAGAAAGAGGTTTATATACAAGAGCAATTGAATATTGAGAAAGCATCCCAGCCGAGTCCATATCATGCCCCTAAGTCTAATATTAGCCCATATGTCTGACACCAATTTATAAAGTCCTCTTCAGACTCATGAAACACATGCAATGATGCCAAATGCAGGAAGATCACAGGCCAGTGGGTGGGAAGTCTTGTGGATCCAGTGGCATTGTAAGCATCTCAGCACTGGCAGGGGTCTCCACGTGGCTTCTCCAGGTCTAGGATTCTGGCTGCATCAGGGTAGGTCCATGTGGCTTCTCCTCAGGGACGTCTCACAGGGAGTCAACCTTGTCAGGAGAGAGTCTCCAAGGAAGTGAGCTGAGAGAGAGAAGTATCTTCCACCTCCAAGGAGGAAAATACCATGAATTCCCAGAATTCTCAGGAGAAGGCCATGCCCACAGAGAGGCCTGATTGGCTATGATCCAATTGATATACTGGACTCCACCTCTTCACTCTTAATCCTCTCAAGTCCCAAATTGACACCAGGTGATGTCACCACCACAGAAACCTTATGAGGCAGTTCTACTCAGTCCAACAGGGTCACTGTGAGCTTAGTGAACTCAACAGCACAACACAGTGGCAACTGCATGGGGCTGGAAACAAGGGGGTCTCATTGGACTCTGAGCCTGGTCTGAGGAGGGAAAGGCAATAAGGGTGAGAGACTCACAGAGCGACTCTGTGTGTAGGCTCTGGTTTTACCCTCTTTCTACATGGCCTTGAACTTTCATGAGACTCTTCCTGTCCTAACTAGGTGTAGACTTCCAGTTACCTTTTCTTGACATGACCATTTTCAAAACAAAGTGTTGCCTGGCATGAGAAAACATCCAGAATTTAGGTCTTGATGATATTTAATTAAGCTATGTTTTATACAGGTTTGAAGATAAACAAGTGACCATCTAGCTGAGAAGCAACAAAGCCCACATGGAAGAAGCACACCAGCCTGTGTGGTCACGAGGTGTCGATGGGATCAGGTATCAGGCACCTAAGACCCAGAATAAAATCATACCCAACGTGAATGGGGGGGAGGGCATGGAGTGGAGAATCAATGCCCATCTGTAGACAATTGGACATCCCCTCACGGAGGAGTCACAGGGAAGAGATGAGCCAGTGAGGGTGCAGTGTAGCACTGATGAAACACACAACTTTCCTCTAGTAATTTGATGCTTCCTTACCCCCACTATCATGACCTCAATTCTACCTTACAAATCAGATTAGATCTGAGCATGCACACTGCTACAGATAAGAGCTTGAAAAACAGGGAATCCATGATAGATAACGCCTCCAGGGCCAACAATGAGAGTAGAGATACCAGGAGGATTTGGGGGGGAGGGGAGGAAGAAAGGGGAAATGGATCACAAGGATAAACCTATAACCCCCTTCCAGGAGGACAAACCATGGAAAAGTGGGTGAGGGGTGACAGAGAGAAATGTGAGATATGAATAGAATAACCTATAACTTCTCAAGGGTTTTTGAGAGAGGGGTGGGCGGGGGAGGGAGGAGGAAGAAATGGGGAGCTGATATCAGCGGCTCAAGTGGGAAGAGAATGCTTTGAAAATGATGATGGCGGCATATGTGCAAATGTGCTTGACACACTGGATGAATGTATGGATTGTGATAAGAGATATAAGAACCCCCAATAAAAGTTTTTAATAAAAAGAATTATTGAGGACAACTTAAAAAAATAAAGCTATTTTATTCATTACCTTTAAAAAATATCTTTTTCTATATTAAAGTCTCTAGTGCCCTTGCATAAATTAATTTAAAACAACTTTTCTACTAGCCAAACCTCAGATGCTTTCCAATTAATTGCCAAATAATAGACTTCTGAATTTAAAAATATTCATTTTGAAAAATTTAAATATTTCATGAGCACCTTCATTTTTTTCCATTGAAGAAAATGGAAATAATGCCTTGTCATTATAAAAAGTAAAAAAAAAAAAAAAAGGTGCCCAGCTAGAAGAAATAGGGTCTGGGGTTTTCAAATCTTGTTTTAAAATAAGCAGCCATTTATGTGAGGTGCCAGTTAAGCCCACACAGGAGAAGCACACCAGCTTGTGTGATCCAAGGACTGTGAATAATAAAATCCAAGGTCAGATGAGGGAATTGCGTTACAGGTTAAATTCTGAGCATGCAGTGTGCAGAAGGCTGGGATGAGAGTGAAAGTCCAAAATCCATTTGCAGAGTCCCCATCTCATCCTTTGCTTCCCCTTTGACACATTTACATTTTATTCTAGTTTTATTATTTTCTGCCTTTTTTATTGAGCTTTTTTCTGTTTTATTTTGTTATTCTTGTTGTAGAGGGAAGGATGTTGTATGATTTTCTTTATATGAAATCCAGGTCAGGTAAATCTATAGATGTAGTGTGTTAATCTGGGTAGACTAGAGAAACACATTCATAAACACGAATATGTGTATAAAAAGAGATTTATATACAAGAACAATTGAATATTGAGAAAACATCCCAGCCCAGTCCAGATCAAGTCCATAAGTCCTACATTAGCCCATACGTCCAATACTAATCTATAAAGTCCTCTTCAGACTCATGAAACACATGCAATGATGCCAAATGTAGGAAGTGCAAAGACTTGTGGATCCAGTGGTAGAAGCATCTCAGCACTGGCAGGCATCTCCACATGGCTCCTCCAGTTCTCAGGGCACGGGGTAGTGCCATGTGTCTTGTCAGTAGAATGTTTCTCAGGGAGTGAGCCAAGGGAGAGTGTGTCTCCTGCCTCCAAGGAGAAAAATACAGGACTTCCCAGAATTCTAAGGAGAAGGCCATGCCCACAGAGAGGCCTCATTGGCTATGACCTAATTGATTGACAGACTAGACTCCACCCCTTCACTCTTAATCTCTCAAGTCCCAATTGACACCAGATTATGTAACTACCACAGATAGTAACAAGAAGAATAATTTCTTAGGGTATGGCAGGGGAAATGGGGGGTAAACGAGGAGCAAATAACAGTGAATAAAAACATGAGGAAAATGTTCATTTTAAATAAAATATTTTAAAATATTGACATATTTGGTACATGAATTATATTATATATCAATCAATCGATAATTGAAATTAATTAATTAGTTAATTAGAACTCAAACAATAGAGTTATAGTTGGGTGAAAAAAAGCCCTTTCTTTATCTTCCTCCAGTTCACTTCTAGCCCCAAGAAGTAACCATAGTTGCATTTGTCCAGATTTTTTCCCTCCAAGTTGCAAACTGTTTCTGTAACACATATATATTTACACAATTAACCTAATGGAAAAGCATAAAGTCATATTGAGCATTTTCTGAGACTTTCATTTTTTTAAACAGAATGTTGCTTGCATCTGATGTATTGTTCTTTAAAAATGATATTTAAAATTTTATCATACTGTACGATCGTCTTTTGAGGTATATCCCAAACTCCAAAACTCACTGCCATTGAGTAGACACTGACTCGCAGCAACCCTGCAGGACACGGTAGAACTTCCCCTGTGAGTTTCTGAGACAGTAACTCTTTACAGGAGTAGAAAGTCCTATCTTGCTTCTGAGGAGTGGCTAGCAGTTTCAAACTACTAACCTTGTAGATCTCAGTCCAACATATAACCAGTATGCTAGCAGGGGTCCTCCTGGGGTATAGCCCCCAAACCAAACCAAACTCACTGACTCAAGTCAACACTGACTCATAGAAACCCCTGAGACTGTAACTATTTATAGGAATAGAAAGGCCAGCCTTGGTTCCCTGGAGATGCTGGTGGTTTCGAACTGCTGACCATGCCAACTTGTAACCACTACGTGAATATGTGAACATGTACAGATTTGTATACACACTACCATCACAACTCTCTAGAGCACTCGGTCCCTGTCTAGCCACCCCCTGCTTACTTCCATCCCTAACTCCTGCAACATGTCTCCTCCAGCTCCAGGGCTCTGGCTCCATCTGCAACACCATGTGGCTTGTCAACCGGAATGTCTCGCAGGGAGAGAGTGTGTCCCGCCTCCAGGGAAGAAGACAAGAGTTCCCAGAATCCTCAGGAGAAGGCCAGGCCCACACAGAGGCTTCATTGGCTATAAACCTGATTGACAGGGTAGACTCCACCCCTTCCTCAAGTTGACAGATTATGTAACTGCACATTCCCGTTCTTGGTGACTATCAGTAACGGAATCATGAATGTTCATGCACAAATCTTCGTGCAGACCTGTGTTTTTATTTCTCGAGGGGAAATACCAGAATTCCATGGCTGGGTCATGTGGTCAGGGTATGGTTAATTATGTATATATGTATAATTATGCATATGTGAAACGGCTAACCTGTTTTCCAGAGTAACTCTACCATTTTGTACTCCCACCAAAAATGAAGGAGAGTTTCAGGGGGTCTACATTCTTGCTGACACCTAATATCATCAATATTTTAAAAGTTTACCTATTCTAATAGGTGTCTCGCAGTAGCCCATCGTGTTTTAGTTTGCATCTCCCTAATGGTTAAAGATGTTGAAAAGATATTAAGATTTTAAAATATAACATTGAGAAGTTTCTGTCTTCTGGCTAATTGTCTTAACCCACATGCACTTGTTATTTCTGTCAGTTCTTCAGTGATTGGGGGGTCACCACAACATGAGGAACTGTATTAAAGGGTCATGGCATTAGAAAGGTTGAGAACCACTGCTCTAGAACCTTAACTTTTCTGGGCATCCAAGTCCAGAATGAGAGAAGACTCCTGCCGCTCTAGTTTGTTCTGGTTCCATATGTAAATCTAGATTATTTTTTTTTTGGTGGGAGGGAACCCAGCTTGGGAAGATATGGCTTGAAATCCTAATATAACGTATTTTAAATATGATTATCAAAGCACCGTATTTCCCCATGTTTCCTCAAACATGATATGGCCAATTACTTACTGTGGCCTGTCTGGTCATAATCCTCCTTGATGCGGCACATTGTAAATCTAGCCTGCACACATGGATTTATCCAAACCTACAAATCCACTGCCATAGCGTCCATTCTGAGTAGAACTGCCCCTGTGGGTTTTCAAACTATACATCTTTAAGAGATTGGGAAGGCTCATCTTTCTCTGGATTTGTGGTTGTCATCTGTGTTAAAATAAGAACTAACGTTTGGTTTTAAGTAGTCCCTTTGATAGGCAAACCTCTAACTGCTTGATTAATTGAGAAAAGTAGGCTGGAATCACAGAACTGGCTCACACGAGACCTTGGCCACCTTCCGTGTGAGAAGAAAATCAGTGTGACCTCTGCCTGACCTTTTGACATCAGAAGAGTAAAAAACACACCTCCATCAAAGACCCCAATATGGGCAACAAGTCATCTTTGTGGCCTCCCCTTCCTGACTGAGCAGATGAAGACTGGGGTTCAGTCCCTGGTCGTGAACACCAACCAGGTTACAGTTACTGCCCACTGCTGGTCCAGGACTCAGGTAGTCACCTTGACCCGAGTTCCAGCATGCTCTCTGGCCTGGCTAAGCAAACGAGACTCACTTTCGGCTATCTCACATCTCTGAAGCAGCACTGCACAGCGCTGGCAAAGTTCACTCTCTTGCTGTGGATCTTGCATCTGCCTCGCTTCTTTCTGCCTAACCTTCAGTTTGTGGAACTTGAGCCATTTGATCCACCAACTTCTGTAGCCTTGTAAGCACGGATTTGGTGGTGTGAACGAGAGCCTCCTCCAGACAGCTCTTAGGCACTTACCAGCCTTCACCGCCAGGTGAGCTATTGCTTTAAGGATTCAAGACACTGCAATGATATACAGAACCCTGGGACATAAGGGAATAGTCTAAGACCACGAGTGGTGATTGATTTCAGGGATGATGGAGTGGTATAACATTTTGGAAAAGTTGGACATTTGGGACATCATTAGTCTCCAATTCATTAGGACCAGTCTCGTAGTAATCTTTTGCAAGATTATTTTGCACCATGATTAATGTATATATTGCAGGTACCTAGAAGCAAAGGATCTTTATTTTAAGAGACACCGATACTGAATTCTAGATGTGACCTATGATTAATGAAACAAACAGCCGTGGGGCTACACGTCTGTTCAGGTGACCCCAGACAGAAGAGCTTATGCTAGATGTTGCATTCACTATATGGCTTGTCCACATCGGTGTGTTAACTAAACTTCCAAGATGCTCGTTTCTTTCCTGCGAACTTCTTAGAGAAAGGAATTCAGTGGGAACTGAAGGAGTGGTCCAGGTAGGCAGAGGGAGAAGGGTGATTGCATGCAAAAGGGGGCGGGCAAGCAAGTAGGCCAGCTGTAAGTGGTGGGGCTCTTTAAGGAAGGAGGCTGCCTCTAGCTCACTCATGAGAGGCAACGGTTGCAGGCCAAAGACCACAGGCTCTGCAGTCCCAAACTTGGCCTTCAGCCTCTGTGGGCCTTCGCTTTTTCTTGTGTACAACAGGGCTAGGAAGACTTCCCCAGGACTACCCCAAAGAGCACAAAAAGTTTAAGCCACATGCCTTCCCAGAAAGCGCCCAGGGAGTGACGGCCTTTGACCATAGGTGGTGCCTTGTGCAGAGAAGTCACAGTGGTTCCAAAGGCCACTTCCTGTCTCCTTACCTCTCACCCCAGGGGAGCAGCAGAGCAGTGCTTCCCCTGGGGTGGGTTCAGGTGGGGGATGTGCTGGAATGATCCCGAGGGGGCCTGAAAAGGCAGATACCTACACTTTATCCTGAATTATGGGCTAGAGTACCAAACTATGTAAGCCAAGGGCATGCTGAGTAATTTTTTTATCCCCTGAAAAGTGGGCGGTAGGCCAAATACGTTTGGGAAATCTATGCAGTAGACGATGGCGGTGGTGAGCAGGGCCACTGGGGCCAGGTGAGATGGCATTCGAGCTCTGTGCCTGACTTGCTGGGCGACCGTGAGCAAATTTCTCTTTCTCAGCTGTCGTTACTGCCTTTGTAGAAGAGAGATAGCCACGGCCCCAACTCAGGTGTGCGGATTCAAAGGGTAGCGTGGATGCATCCATGCAGACCTTGCCTGGACATAGTGCTATTCAGACATCAGCTGGTACTTTCATGGAAGCTACTGTTATTCTCTGCTGACCTGCCACAGGGCTGGAAATCCCACCGCTGCAGCCTTCCTTTCTAGTTAAGACCCACTTCTCAGTTGACACTGACATCTCCACCCAGGCTCTAATCCCGGATCCCACAGGCCAGTTAATTATAATCCATGGATATTTCCTAGCAGCGTGGCCAGTAAGCCACTGTCCCCTAGTTCGCCATTGCCAGGACACTGGGTGTGAGCCAAAGAGCCATACATAATGCGGCGATAAAAGAATGAAGGAAGTTGCTAGCATTATGGGTAGTCACCCACCTAGGCTACTCACTGGAACTCCCAGGAGGGTGCTGGCCCTTGGGACCAGGCCAAGGACAGTTCCTGTACCCTCAGAAAAGTCTTGGCAAGGTTCTGAATAGTGATCTTGAAAGAAGCAGGGGCAAAGGGCACATTGGTCAGCAGCCCCGGGGAGAGCATGTCCTCCATTTACCGTCCACAAGGGGTGGGCTCTTCACCGGGTCTCCTGTGGTCATTCTAGCGTCTTAAAGAACAAGCTCAGCCTGGGGACAGAGAACTGACCAGGGATGGAGGAGGGACTGGGTTCCAGTCCACCCCTGACCCTCTGAAACTCCTACAGTCCCTGTAGGTTTTAGAATCTTCATCTGGAACGTCGTCACTGGGGGACAGACAACAGAAAAGTGGGTGAAAGGAGACATTGGACAGCGTAAAACATGAAAAATAATAATTCTTTATAAATTATCAAGGGTTTGTGAGGGAGGAAGGGTGGGGGAGAGAGGGGGAAAAATGAGGCGCTAACACCAGGGCTCAAGTAGAAAGCAAAGGTTTTGAGAATGATGATGGCAACAAATGTACAAATGTGCTTGACACAATGGATGGATGTATGGATTGTGATAAGAGTTGTATGAGCCCCCAATAACATGATTTAAAAAAATGTTTGCAATATTCAGCATCTCCCGACACAATAAATAGATGCTGAGTATATGGATGTCATCATTGTGGTTTATGGGTGACTATCTGGCAGGCCTTCAGAGCTTGTTTGGAGGTTCTAGGAGCCCTGGTGCCATAGTGGGCTGTGATCCACGAGGTCCACAGTTCAAAACCACCCAGGTTCTTTTTGCGAGAAAGACAGACAGGATTTTCTATTCCTGTCCAGATTTACAGTCTTGGAGACCCACAGGGGTACTTCTAGCCTGTCCTCTAGGGTCACTATGAGTCCGAATGGACTCGATCCAGGGAGATTTTGTTGTTTTAAAAATCTGGTGGACTCTGAAGTTTCAGGAAGCAAAAGATAAATGTTCATTTTTTTTATTGCAAATGAAGTGAGTGTTTACATTTCAGATCAGCAACTTTGCATTCAGCAGTTTAAACTATGAATGAAATCCCCCAACGGTCTGCCCTTCAGCTGTTCCTTGCCTTGGCTTCTCCCTCTCCTGGACCAGCACCTTCTGTTACACACATTGCCACCAGCCTAACCTATTGCTTTATCTCCTCCCCCCCTCCCCCTCAGTCCTACCGGCAGCAGCCTAAAGGAGCTGTTCTTTCATATATGAATGTCTTTTTCTTATTTTGAAAAATATTTTTTTCAGGAGAAGAACTGGGTAGATGGAAGTAGCGGTACGTCTTCTAGAGTCTGAACCCCAAGAATGTTGTGGGTGTTTGGGAGAGATGTTCTGACCAATGTTACCCAGATGGTCCTACACTTGACGTTCCTAATGCAGCTCAAGATGCTAACAGCAGCCCAGCCACCCCAGACACTTGGAACCAAGGGCCTGAATGCAGAGGCTCTCGTCACCCCAGTCACCCCAGGTCACACCCCCAGGTCACACCTCAGTCACCCCAGTCACCCCAGGCCTTCATCCCGGAGCATCCCAGGGCTTGGATGTCGGAGTTTGAGGGAGCTTGGATTTTCCAGTCCCCATTCATGGTGTCCTCTGGGCCAGCTGAGCAGTCAAAGTGTCCACTTGGGCTGAGTTGTAGGTGGCTAAGCTTTGGGGACAGCAGGACAGAACAAGCAGTGTCTTAAATAGTGTATCTCCCCTCCTCGCCCCACTTTTACCCGATTAAACCAAGGGCCCAAGCTTTACGTTTGCTTAATAACCTCATGACACTAAACAAACCATCTTGCAAAAGGAGTAATTTGCAAGGCAGAAAGAAAACAAATAAGTTGCAAGGACACTGTGCGGTAGCGGCCAGGCTGATTCTATTCGGAAGGCCACCTAAGTCCTCCTGCAGCCCAAAGCCTATAGATCTTGGCTCCTTTCCACTTTGAGAAGACTTCACAAACACAGGCAGGGGAAGCTTTGCATTAGGCCTGTGGCAGTGGTGTGTCATTAGGATTCTGGGGGCATCTTCAATGCCATCTAGTTGCTAACACGATGCATCATTTCCTGCTAAATAATTGATCACGGTGCAGAGATTGTGTTTGTGGAGTTTAAAAAAGTGATTAGAGCAGGGAGCATTTCTGGAAGCCAAGTTGCATCTGTAACCCGAGAGTGCTTGTCACACATTCCCCCAGGGACCTCCACCATTGGGGATTCTTGCCACACCTGAGCTGGGCTTCAGTGCAGGTGTCCTGACACAGCGGGGCAAGACGGGCACTGGAGAGCCGTAAGACTGACAAGCCTCAGGGGCTATGCGTTTGAGCTGCCAGCAGTCCAGAAAGGACATTTTGAGGGAGAAAATTCAGGAAGGTGGTGATCCCTGCCTCCCTCTCACAGTACCAGACCCAAATGCCATCTTCCGGGCCCTGAAAGCAGGCCTGTCTTGGGAATTCCAGTCTCTTTCTATCTTGCCTCCCCACGCTGCTTGAGAGAGGATTTGACCGTGTCGGTGTACATCTTGAAGAAAGGGTGTGCCGGCACCTCCAGGTTTGGGTGAAAACACTTCGATTGCTGTCAGTGGACGGGGAGACATTTCAGAAATGGCTGGATTGGAGGGGATTAGTTTTAGGAGTGAGGCGGTGTACCTGGGAGGAAGAGGTGGTGAGGCTTTGGCAGCTCGCTCAGGTAGCTGGGCAGTGGGGAGACTGCACAGAATGTAAATTCAAAGCCAAGTCTATTGTCTCAAGTAGATCTAACTCAAGACCACCTCAAGGGTCCCATGATTCCTCCACAGGGTTTTCTTCCCTGTCATCTTTACCGAAACAGATGGCCAGATCTTTGTTCTTTGGTGCCACCGGGGAGGGGGTTTGAATCAGCAACCCTTCCTCAGCTAAACAAATCCAGACCCACTGCTATTGAATCGATTCCAACTCATAGCACCCGGATGGGGCAGAGAATTGGACCTCTCCCAAGAGTGTCAGAGATTGGGAAGCTTAATGGAAGTAGGCAGCCTCATCTTCCTCTCCAGGAGCGGCTGGTGGGTTTGAACAGCCGACCTTGTAGGTATTGATTCAGTGCTGGACCCCCGACCCTGTGCCTCCTGGGGATCCTGGTAAGACACAAATGTACTTCTCAGATAAATGACACAGAGTCTCAGCTTCCACATTGCCCTTGAGTACACCTTCAAGCCTCACTTTCTCTGCTTGAGAAGCGCAGTACGTGCCCGTGTGTGTGTGTGTGTGTGTGTGTGTGTGTGTGTGTGTGTGTGTG
>NW_022103912.1:2773601-2781859 GCF_000313985.2 Echinops telfairi
AGAGAGAGAGAGAGAGAGAGAGAGAGAGAGACAGAGAGAGAACAAGGCAGAGAGTTCCTAAGCGCCCCTCTGGTCCTGAAACTGTGATCCTAAATAAGCTGGTCTCCCTGGCTGCCCTTTACTCTCTCCTGAGGACCTCTAAGAAAATACAGATTCAAGCCTCAGGGTGCATGGGTCCAGAGCAGGTCTGGGTACCTGTACTCTTCAGATCCTGCCCCTGATTTCGGTTCCAGCCAGGGACCCTAACTTGTGCCCAGAGATGGGGCTGGGGTGTGGGCACAGAACTGGGCTAGCTGGCTCTATATGTGAAGGCCCTAAATTCTGCAGCAAGAAGTTAGAGATTGGCATCATAGAAGTATTTTCAAATCTCCAGCTACTGTGGTGTCCTAGACAGGTGAAGGCCTCCCCAGGATGGTGGTGGGAGGGAGCCAGGGGCCAGCCCAGGGCACAGAGAAAGAGCTTCCTGCACAGATGCTGTGTCAAGGCTGGGGGAGACTCATCCCATGTCAGCAGCCTGCATCGTCTTTGGGTTGGTTTTCTGTCTGCCAACAACACAGGCCAGGCTTCTCCCTGCAGCTGCCACCCATCTGTCAGTGGGGGGTTGCACGGGACTGTGATGCAGGGAGCTTTTAGGGGAACTTCCAGACTAACATGGACTAGGAAGTAAGGACTACAATCTACTTCCCCAAACCAGCTACAACTTGTCCAATTTTGCGACAAGAGGCAGCATTTTGTTCCATCGTGTGGGGCGTCACCATGAACTGGGGGCTGCTAAAAACAGTGGCAGTTAACAACAATGGTCTAGGGTGTACGTAGAGGCCTTTGAGAGTATTTTTCTAGTAAGGTTTTGGACCATTGGCCTTCCTTTCTTCTCCCGAAGTGGCCACTCCTCCTCCATGAAGGAGCCCAAGATTAGCTCAATCCCAGGGTCATCCACCCATCCTCTGAGGGAGACTGACCTTAAACTAAAGGTCACAGCCAATTGCCTCAGGATCGGAAGGGGAAGTTGTCTGAGCGGTTCATGATCCTCCTCACCGGCAGAGGGTGTGCCCTGTGTCCTGGATCACAGGGAGCACCTATGTCAGGAGCAGGAGTGGGGCGTGGGGTGCTGGGGTGGAAGCAAGGTCAGAGCTCATGTCTAGGGTGCCCATGTGTGTGGTCACCCATCTGCCCCACAGGGTGGGGTGTTTGATAGCCATCGAATCCCAGTCCAGCAGATCTTTTTAGGGTGATGGTGAGAAAACCGTCCTCAGAGTTATGTAAGTTTGAGATGCACGGAGTCTCAGACTAATCTTCCTCTCCTTCGTACCCCCTGTCCCTGGGAGCTGGGGTGGCTTGACCTGGTCTCATATGGCTCCAATATCCATTTTGTTCTCGACTACAACTTTGGTGAGCATGGACATCCCTGGGACTCATTAAAGCACGATTCTGCCCTCCAGCCCCAGGCTCTAAGGCAGGCTGTCTGGGGCTGGGGCCAGAGTTTCAAGATTTCCATCACGTTTCTAGGTAATGCTGATGCCGTTACTTTTCAGCCTCAGTTTCCAGCCCAGACGGAGGGATGTCCCAGGAGCAAGGGCATGGCTGGAAGCTCAGACAGACGTAGGATCTTGCCTCTGCTGCTGCCGCCGCCTAGCTGTATGACCTTGGGTGAGTTTCTTGCCCTCTCTGCACCAAGATTTTTTTAAAGCCAGAGAAAGCAATGCTCACCTCCGAGGCTTCCTGTGATGTATGAGTGTAAGACAGCAAAATATTTGTAAAGCCTGGGCACAAGCAAGCATTCGAAAATAGTGTTGTCTTAAATGGGAGTGGCGGTGGGAGTGGGGTGGAGGCAGAGCCACCCAAGCCACCCTTCTTCTTGTGCACATAGGGAAAGTGGGTCCAGGGAGGGCAAGAGGCCACCCAGGCCCATTTGGAGGACTGGCCGGGCTGAGAGATGAGGACCCCTCTTTCGGTTTTCATCCTTCTCTGGCCAGGAGGCGGGGCAGCCACAGCCCACGGCTCATCAGGAGGCACAGCTCTGAGCAAGCATTAGCATTAAAAGCAGCCTCTCCCCCACTGCCAGCACCCCATGCAGGCGGTCACTCACCACTCAGCTGGCTGCTGCGTCCCTGCCTCCCTGAGAGGCCACCTTTCTCCAGCGGGAGGACCTCATGCCCCCTCTGCTCCTGCTGGGGCAAGAAGCAGGGGACATGAGAGTCCTTGGGCTGACCCCCCCACTTCCTGCAGGTGCGTGGGGGGCTGGGCAGAAAGCCCAGCCAGGAATGGGCCACCTAGTGGGCTCACACATCTTCATTGTTCCCCTCCATGTACTAGACCAGGACCATCCCACCTCCACCGCTTCATCCCCCAATCTCTGGAGGAGCCCTGGGGAATGCTAGCCCGTGTCCCTCAGGTTCCCCAGGCAGGGCACCATCTGTCCCTTTGTCTTTGTTTCCCCCAATTCCCCCTCAGGAATGCGGAATTCTGTTCCCTTAGAAGGGGAAGTCATTCTTTCCCGAGCCTCAGTTTGCTGGGTTACACAATAGGAGACCACCGGAGCAGGCAAGCACCTTTTCTTCTGCCTTGGAAATGCTGTCTCAGAGCTGGCCACAGGGGCCGGATGCCGGGCAGGACTGGGCTTAGCGCCTTGGCTCTCTGATTGAGAGAAGGGAAGTGGCTTTATGTAAAGTGAGCCCGTGGGTGATGCAGACAGTAGTGTGCTTAGGTGCTCCGTGAAAGGTTGGAGGTTTGCGTTTACCTGGAGGAAACTAGGAAGAAAGGCCTGGTGATTTACTTCTGAAAAATGAGCCTGTGAAAACTCAGTGGACGACAGCCCCACTTTAGTATGAATGAGGTCACCGTGAATCGGACTCAACTTGATGTCAGCCTGCTTAGGTTAAAAATATATTTTTTTAAATTTTCACATCTATGGAGGTAATTTCTACCTTAATTCTCTTCTGATAGGAATTGGAATACCTTGACTGGAAAAATCAGCCCATTTAATCTAGGCTATTCTATCCCTTTGATCCTGGACTCATGGAACCTCTCTCCCAGGAGTGCCCTTCCGATCTCCTGCGCTCCCTGGAGACCATGGCTCACATTGGCAAGCAGAACAGATGCTCTCTTTGAAGAGCTTCCCGAATCCTGCCCCAGCTCCCTGTCAGGCATCCTCTGATCCCTGTTAGGCGTCCTCACTGCAGTCTGGTGCTCACTTCAGTGCTTGTTCAGTGCTAAACCGGTGTCCCTTCAAGGCAGGGTCTGCGGCTCACTGGATTCCAGAGCTCAGCACAGTCACTGGGAGGGACGAAGCAGGACACCCGTCACTGGAGCCTCAGAAGAAGATGAGCACTTTCTTCTCGGTTTCCCTGATCCCAGTTCTGGGAAGAACCCAGCTGGTATGTCCCCGTGGGCACCACGCACCCCATGGGCTTCTGCCCTGTCCTCTGCGTTCCCCCCTTTGCAACTTTTATTAGAGGGGGAAAGCTTGTGCGGTCTACTAATTCAATTGCTCCATTTGGGAGACAGGAATTCCTGTTTGACGAGTGAGCTCAAGTTGGGAGAGGACAGACATCCACCCATTTTCCTCTCAAGCCCACCACCCGTTAGAGCAGCCTCTGGGCCCCAGCATGCACCTTGCCCATGCATTCACAGCAAGGCAATGCTGCCCCCTTGGGTTATGCAGGGCCCTTGGAGGGTGTCCTCCAGGAGTCCCCTCAGGGACGAAGACTTCAGGCCCCCCACCATCTTGCCTTGTCATCTCTATTCCAGGCATGTGGGCTCCTTATCTTCCAAAGACCCTCTAGTGTTTAGCTCAAAGGAACTCTTTGATGTCTTAAATGACAAAGCCAGGCATCATGGAGGCTCCGTGGCTCCCGGGTGGGCTGCTGGCCTTCTGAAGTGCTGTGTCTCAGTGCCTCTTTGTTCTCAGAGCCTGGCTGCCTGCCTTTTTAAGGTTTCCTTGAGCAAGTGCAGAGTGGGCCGGCCCAGCCCTTGCACTGCATGGGGGATAGACAAGGCCGGTGTCTGCTCCTCTTCCACCTTACCCCAGATGCTCAGCCCTCTGCTCCTGGCAACCGGGACCTTCATTCACCAGGGTTCTAGGCCTAGCTCTGCTCCTTCAACGTGAGGTGTCTTTGAGCCACCCTCTGGGCCCTCTTCTATATGTTGTACCTGCTGTTAGCTGTTATCAAGTCGATTCTGATTGGTGGGAGTCCGGTGTGTGCACAGGAAAATTTCCCCCATAGGCTTTTTAATGGTGGTAGCCTTTTGTAATCAAATCGCCAGTCCTTTGGTTAGTGGTTGAACACACGCCCATTTGTAGCACCAGGGGCTCCCTCATCTGTCTATCTAAGGCAGGGGTCCTCAAACTTTTTCAACAGGGGGCCAGTTCACTGTCCCTCAGACCCGTTGGAAGGCCAGACTATAGTTAAAAAAAAAAAACAACTATGAATAAATTCCTATGCACACTGCACATATCTTATTTTGAAGTAAAAAAAAAAGGGGGGGGAACACCCGGCGGGCCGGATAAATGTCCTCGGCGGGCCGCATGTGGCCCGCGGGCCGTAGTTTGAGGCCCCCCGAAGATTCTAAGGGGATGAGGATGACGCCATCTCCTCCAGAGGAGTAAAGACGTTGGAAACACCTGGCTGAGTCGCTGGAACATCCTGGCTTTCAGTAAGTAGCCCCTCCCATTCCATTTCTTTCATCTTTTTCTTCCTGACTTGTTCCGTTGGCTGCCACTGAGCCAGCTGTGATGCACCGTGACCCAATGCACAATGGAGCAAAATACCACCCAGTCCTTGGGCATCAGCATGAGCCACTGTGATTCCCAGGACTTTTATTGGCTGATGTTTGGAAGGAAATGACTAGGCCTTTCTTCCTAGTTTACCTTAGCCTGTCAGTGCCACCCTAACGGGTTCAGTATCATAGAAGCACATAGCAATACGGTGCTTTCTGCACCGGAGCCCTGGTGGTGGGGTGGTTATGTGGTGAGCTGTGGTCCTCATGGACCCTCAGTTCGAAACCACCAGCAGCTCCTCTGGAGAAAGAGGGGGCTTTCTGCTCCTGGAAACAGGCACAGTCTGAGAAACCCACAGGGAGTTGCTGGGGGGTCGGCACTGACCGGGTGGTCGTGAGGGAGAGGCCTCATCCTGGACTCGCGGAGGGGATTCTTTGAGAGGATGTGTGTCACCTTCGCAGCCATCCACAAAGTGAGCGCTGTGCCAGTGAGCACCCAAAAGGTATGAAGCTATTTCAAATGAACAGCCTCTCCGCTGCAAAAAGAATTGTTATCTGTTGTTGTTTTGGAGGACATAAACAGAAAAGGCATCTATTAGTTCACGTTTCTACCTGTATGATTTGGTGACGTTAATTACGCCCCTCACATCTGTAAGCATGCTCACCCTCTTTCTGACTCATTCCTCCCTCTTAACATCAGTTCATGCTCCTAAGGTTGATATCTAAGCTTTTGAGATGCTGTTGTAAATGTGATCCCATATGCCCCCAACCGAAACTCACTGCCAATGCTTCAATGACAACTTATACTGACTCTGGAGGCGAGGGTAGAACTTCCTTTGTGAATTTCCGAGAGTGTAAAGTCTCATCTTTCTCCTGAGGAGCAGCTGGTGGTTTCGAACAGTTGACCTTGTAGTTAGACACCCAATGCCTAACCACTCCACCTCCAGAGCTCTTTTGATACCATGTAGGTAGATCTTACAAGAATATATTGCTCAAGGGAGACACTCCTTAATAAAACTGAAACTTTTTCTTTCTTTGTTGTTGTTATTTTTGTTTCTTTTATTTTGCTCTGTCTTGTATTTGTGCTTATTATTGTTTCTGAATGTCTATCTAGATAAGATAGGCAGGATAAACAACCCTGAGGAGAAGACAACGGGACTGGCGGTTCCCACATGGGAGAGGGGGAGGTGGGGGAAAGTAAGTGGATGTTAACAAACCCAGGGACAAGGGAACAATAAGTGATCTAAAATTGATGATGAGGAAGGCATAGGAGGCCTGGTAGGACTTGATCAAAGGCAATGTAACCGAGAGGAATTACTGAAACCCGAACAAAGGCAGAACATGATAGTGGGACAAGAGGAAAGTAAAGAACTAGGAGGCAAAGGGCATTTCTAGAGGTCTAAATACAGGTATGTACATATGTAAACATATGTATTTATATTGATAAGGATATAGATCTATGTGCATATATTTATATATTAAGTATTAAGGTAGCAGATAGACATTGGGCCTCTATTCAAGTACTCCCTCAATGCAAGAACACTTTGTTCTAATAACCTGACATTCCATGAAGCTCAGTTTCCTAACATGATTGCCGAAGACAAAATAGGTGCATAAGCAAATGTGATGAAAAAAGCGGATGGTGCCTGGCTATCAAAAGATATAGCATTTGGGGTCTTAAAGGCTTGAAGATAAACACGTGGCCATCGTGCTGAGAAGCAGCAAAGTCCACATGGAAGAAACACCAGCTTGTGTGATTGTGAGTTGTCGATGGGATCAAGTCTCAGACATCAAAGACCCAGTACAATCGTATCACTGTGAATGAGGGGGAGGGTGGAGTGGACACCCAAAGCCCATCTGTAGACAATTGGACATCCCCTTACAGAAGATGAGCTAGTCAGGGTGCAGTATAGCACCAATGAAACACACAACTTTCTTCTAGTTCTTTTTAAAAAATTTTTATAATCATTTTATTGGGGGCTCTTACAGCTCTTACAACAATCAATTGAACCAAGCACATTTGTACATATGTTGCTATTGTCATTTCCAAAGCATTTTCTTTTAAAAAAAAAATTTATTAGGGGCTCATACAACTCTTATCACAATCCATACATACATCAATTGTGTCAAGCACATTTGTGCATATGTTGCCCTCATCATTCTCAAAACATTTGCTTGCTACTTGAACCCTTGGTATCAGCTCACCATTTTTCCACCTCCCTCTTGCCTCCCCCTCCCCAACGAACTCTTGATAATTTATAAATTATTATTATTTTGTCGTGTCTTACACTGTCCAATGTCTCCCTTCACCCACTTCTCCGCTGTCCATCCCCCAGGGATGAAGTTATATGTAGATCCTTGTAATCTGCTCCCTCTTTCTCCCTCACCTTCCCTCCATCCTCCCTCCTCTTGTTCTTTAATGCTTCCCTTCCTCACACACATACACACTATCATGACCCCAATTCTACCTTACACATCTGGCTAGACCAGAGCATGCACACTGGTACAGATAAGAGAGGGAAACACAGGAATCCAGGACAGATAAACTCCTCAGGACCAATAATGAGAGGAGTGATACCAGGAGGGGGAGGGGAAGAAAGGAGGGAACCAATCACAATGATCTACATATGCCAGGGAGACAGACAACAGAAAAGTGGGTGAAGGGAGACATCAGTCAGTGTAAGAAATGAAAGAACATTTTTTTATAAATTATCAAGGGTTCATGATGGAAGGAGGGTGGGGGAAGAAGAGGAAAAAATGAGGAGTTGATACCAACGGTTCAAGTAGAAAGAATGTGTTTTATAAATGATGATGGCAACAAGTGTACAATTGTACTTGACACAATGTATGTATGTATGTATTGTGAAAAGAACTTTATGAGCCCCCAATAAAATGATCAATAATAATAATAATAATACTAAAGCCAAAACTATAGTATTAAGAGGACTTTAGGATGTATTTTTGACCTTAGGGCAACCGTTTGGAGAGTTCATCCAGCCTCTATGATTCCAGAGTGTCTGGATTCCATGAGCGTTTGAAAGTCTATTCTTTTTTGTTCGTTTGTTTTAAGATTTTTATGAGAAGGTCTCACAGATATGATTACAATGCATAGTTCCATTAGATCAAGCGTAATTGTACAATTACTGCCCTCATCATTTTGAATACATTTTCTTTTCTTTTTGAACTCCTTGATATCAGTTGCCTTTTATTCCCTCCCTCACCCATCCTACCAGCCCCCTGAACCCTCAGTATATTATATATCATCATTATTTACCTTAACTTACACCATCCCATGTATCCATTCTGTCAGTCCCATTACTATCTCCTTGGGATTGCTTAACCTACCCTTCTTATGTTGATAGCATTAAAAAAAAACATCGTTCCAGGTCTAACTGCTGACCTCTGTGAATATCACCCAACCAGTCCAGATGAGATGCCAAGCATTGCTCCCCGAATCAGGTCTACTTTGGGGGGTTCCTCAGGGGCTTCCTGGGTTTGTTCCCATTGCTGTTCTGTCGTGCTTCCCCCTCGGTTTCCCCCCC
>NW_022103912.1:2781959-2783744 GCF_000313985.2 Echinops telfairi
TCTGTCATCTAGGGAGGAAATGTCCTGTCCTGAACGTTTGCCGGCTCTGCAGTCCTCCAGGCAGGAACATCGTCCTCAGGGCTTGGTGTGCCGGTCGGGTGGACTCTCTCTCTCTCTCTCTTTCCCTCTTAGTTTGTTCCCATGTGCGTTGGACAGACTGGTCTCTCTCCCCGGACTTTATCTTCAGTACTGCCCCCAGTATCCCCGCCACTTGGGGAGAGGGACATTGTCACTCGAGTTGCGGCTGGCCTTGCAGTCAGCTCTGTTAACGGGCTGTTCCATGCAGGCCCGTCGCCTTCGAGGGTGGGTGCGCCTGAATGAGTTCGGTTCTATCTCTCCCTTTCCTGAGGAGACATAAGCAATACCTTCCCCATGGGTGGATTAATACCCTGTTCCCCCAACTTGCCAACTGTTTTCTTCCCTCCTCTCTCTGTGGTCCTTAAAGACATAAGACAGTATGATGAGATGTCTTTCAGGTATGGTGCTATCTGCACCTTTTTTGTTTCTTCTTTTTATTATTGATGCCCTTTGCATCCTTGGGTTTGGTCGGACCCCTGCCAGAATACCTGGCCCATTGACTGGAAGCCATTCAGTATGTCCGTTTTCCTCTGTAACAGTTGTACTGTTTGAACTTACCTCAGTGGACTCGTGTTGTATTTGTTCCTTTGTGCTTAGCTAACTTCACTCAGCATAATTTCCTCCATCTTTTGCCACGAGATGATATGCTTCATGTTTTCACCGCTGCTTTTTTGGGGATGGGTAATACTCCATTGTGTATATATGCCAGAGTTTTTAAATCTATTCGTCTCTTGTTGGATATGTGGGTTGATTGCAATTCTTTGGGATGGTGAGCTGTGCTACAATGAACATTGGAGGGCAGATGTCTAGCTGTGGTTTCTTCCTTACTTCTTCTGGGTGTATGCCCAGTAGAGGGATTGCTGGGTTCTAAGGTAACTCAATTTCCATCTGTTTTAGGTATCGCCAAATCGCTTTCCACAGCGGCTGTACATATCTACAAGACCACGAGTGGTGGATGAGAATTCCCTTCTCTTCATACCCCTTCCAACACTTGCTGCTTTCTGATTTTTTGAACTGGACTATCTTTAAGGGTATTGGTATCTCATAGTTGTTTTAGTTTGCATTTCCTGGTTGGCTAATGATCGGGAACATTTTCTCATATGTTTACTGGCCATTCAGGTTTCCTCATTTGTGAATCTTTTGTTCAGGTCTTTTGCCCACCTCCTCAGTGGGAAATTCATTTTTTTTTTTTTGAAAAAATACTTTTATTGAGGGCACTTACGTCTCTTATCACAAACTATACATTCACCCAGTGTGTCAAGCACATTTACACACATGCCACCCTCATTTGAAATCATCATTTCAAAGCATTCTTTTTCTACTTGGGCCCCTAATGTCAGCTCCCCATTCTTAACCCTTCCCTCCCCTGCCTGCCGCCCTCAGGAACCCTTGATAAGTTATAGATTATTATTTCCATATCTTCCATTGTCCTCCGTCCCCCCTCACCCACTTTTCTGTTATTCGTCCCCCTGGGAGGGGGCTATATGTTGATCCTTGTAATCCGTTCCCCCTTTCTCCCTGCACCCTCCCCTAATCCTCCTGGTATCTCTACTCTCATTATTGGCCCTGAGGGGTTTATCTATCCTGGATCCCCTAAGTTGTGGGCTCTCATCTGTAGCAGTGTGCATGCTCTGGTCTACTCCGATTTGTAAGGTAGAATTTAGGTCATGATAGTGGGGTGAAGGAAACACCAAAGAACTAGAGGAA